>NC_047035.1:34622802-34925198 GCF_011762595.2 Tursiops truncatus | reverse complement strand
CGATGCAGGGGGCGCGGGTTCGTGCCCCGGTCCGGGAGGATCCCACATGCCGCGGAGCGGCTGGGCCCGTGGGCCATGGCCGCTGGGCCGGCGCGTCCGGAGCCTGTGCTCCGCGGCGGGAGGGGCCACAGCAGTGAGAGGCCCGCATACCGCAAAAAAACAAAAAAAGGATTAGCCAATATCATCATTAAATTTCACCAACTTTTGATACATGATGTAACATTACTAACTTGATTTAATGTTCCACCAAAGCAGGCTATATTTTGGAAGCAGGAAAAAGTTTCTCACCTTGTAATCTTCATTTCTGGACACATGAAATTGAGAATTGTTGATATTTATAAGCCTTTCCCACTTTTTAATCAGTGTTTCAGCATCATATTCTTAGTTAATTATCTTCCTGTTTAGGTCACAGTGCTGTTGATATCACCAAGGTGGCTAGAAGACACCGCATGTCTCCTTTTCCTCTAACATCTATGGACAAAGCCTTTATCACAGTCCTGGAGATGACTCCGGTGCTTGGGACAGAAATCATCAACTACCGAGGTACTGTTATATTTGCCCATTGCCTTTTATTTTCATTTTTTTCCAAATAAGATTCATCTAACACTAATACACAGTTTTCCTGAAAGAGAAATGTTATTAATCATTACTGCAATTATCATCATCTTGCTTTTTGCTTCTTATTTCTACTCAACTCTAAGATCAACCTTAATGGTATACAGAGTAAAATACCCATAAAGCTTCCTTTACATAAAGAAAAAAAAAAAAAGGAAAAAGTCAACAGTGTTTCTCCTGTTCATCAAAATACCAATACTCTAAAGAAAGGGCTGTCAGCCCTGAGTGAGAAAAACAGTTGACTGTGAGTCTGCCTTATGTCCTTTCTGACAGAAATGGGAGATAACTAATGTGTCTCGTAATTATTTTCATTTGTGGAAATCATGTCTTTAAATGTAAAATGTAAATACTACGTTAATTTATCTATGGATCACTGAGCAACCAGTCCGATCTCAGTTTTTCTGCTTCATATTTCTTATTTTCTGCTCTTAGTTTAGTAGTACATTGAGACCAGCTTGTGGAAAGATAATGGAAGGGTAGTTTTCCCCAGTGTTTTCAGTTTTTAATCAACTACTTCCCTTTCTAAAAATTCAGTTCAGGTGCAATCTGAATAAATTATAGTTTCTTAATTGTTTTTGTTATACAGATAAAAACAATACAAAAGGATTGCTTTTACAAATAAAGGACTTTATTCACAGATCATAAAATATTCAAATTTCAATGAACATTAGAGAGCATCTATACAGACACCATAATTTTTCTACAAGAAAACTCAAACTCAGAACAGCAGAAAAGGAATAGGATTAAGGCTCAAGACTTAACATTCTTGGGAATTCCTTTGCAGTCCAGTGGTTAGGGCTTGGCGTTTTCATGGCAGTGGCCCGGCTTCAATCCCTGCTCCGGGAGCTAATATCCCGCAAGATGCGTGGCACGGCCAAAAAAGAAAAAAAAACAAGACTTAACATTCTTATTTTTACTACATAATAGTGCTCTTCTTCCAGTGTTAAAATATAAAAAACAATAGTAGATAAAGTAACAAATTATGTGAAAATTAAAAGGCCTAAAATTAGTGAAATATTAAATGCCAAATTCTAGCTCTTTGATCCCTGACCCGACTTAGACAAAAATTATTTTTACATAACTTACACCTATCCTACATCTTTGACTTACATTCTTTTAGATATGTTATCATTAGGTTTAAACCTTTTCTTTTGTTTTTGTTTTATTCCTCATTAAAGGAAATAAAGATAATAAAACTGACTAGAGTGGGGAGTTAGGAATTAACTACATAATTTCAGAAATCAATTTTAATGAAATAGGTTTCTTTCTATTATTAAGTACAGATATTTAGATATTTTTATGTCAAGCAACACTAAGACATCTTCAGAAAATATGTATGTAAAATTAAGTTGAAAAAATTTACATGTTATAAAAATAAGTTAACCATCCCTGGCCTCTTGTAATATCAGGGTAGTTTCTCTTAACATCAGTCCTTAGAAAAATCTCACTGTGATGCCAAGTCACATTTAGACAGAAATTCCAGTCCTTTTAAGGAAAAAACAGAACTGGAAATGGCCATTTCTATTTCTCCTCTAGAAAAAAAATAATACTGTCAGGTGGATTCTCTTTTCCTTTCATGTGCTTGTTTCCCCTTCATTTGTTCATCAAATCAGTTGTCACTCATAAGTAAGCAAACTCTTCATGGATGGTTAACTTCTTGTCAAGTGTTTCCATGCATGATGATGAAAAATAATAGTTAGGTTTGCATTCAACCTTTGAGTTGGATCAAACTCGATTTGTAATGCAAAAGAGCATTATAATTAAACCTCCTAGGCACTTTAATTAGTTGTTTAGAAAACAACACCATATATAGAAACATAATTCAATTTGTTTAACAATTATCTATTAAAAATCTAAATTCCAGGTACTATGTTAAGTCCAGATAATGCAAAGATGAATAAAATAAAACCCCACCCCATGCATCTCACTGTGTAGTGCAGGAGAGGGACAGATAAACAATGTGGTACATTTTCTCCTTTACTGGCTCTTTTGTAAGCTTGCCTTCCTTTGTCAATTCCTTGAATATGAACTTTCTTTAGAGTGTTTGTCTCTGACCCTTTTCAGATCTTACACATTCACTTCAGATAACCTCATACATGCCAATTGTTTCAAGTACCAACTATTAAGTGATTTCTAAATCTGTATCTTTGCCCAGACCTTGCCTGAGCTCCAAACTCTTACAACAAATGTATACCTGCTGCGAGTAAATTTAACATGACCAATATTAAACTTATTTTCTTTACTTCTACAATACTCATTTCCTCTACGTCCTGTTGAATCTGTCCCTTGTTTGCCATCCCCACTGCTATGATTTTAATTTAGGTCTTTATTATTAACTTTCTGGATTATTGTAAAGGCTTCCCTCCCCCAATTAGCATCTTTACATCCATTTTCCAATTGCATACCAAAGTTATCTGTTCAAAATTTGATATTAACATTCCTGCATACAACTCTTCAGTAGTATTCCTCATAACCTCCAGATAAAATTCAAACTCCTTGATATGTCATATAAGGCCCTTTATAATTGGCCACTATGTATTCTTTTTTTTCTGACTTTATTGAGGTATAATTAATAAATTAAAATTGTGTATATTTAGGGTATACAACATGATGATTTAATATATATATACATTGTGAAATAATTACCATAATCAAGCTAATTAATACATCTATCACTTTATAGTTACTCTGTGTATGTGTATGTATGGTGAAAATACTTAAGATTTACTCTTTTAGCAAATTTCAAGTATACAATACAGCATTGTTAACTACAGTCACCATGCTGTACTTTAGATACCCAGAATTTATTCATCTTATAAATGAAAGTTTGTACCCTTTGACCAACATCTCCCCATTTTGCCAGTACATGTTTTTTAAGATTAAGCTTAAGAAGCTCTCCTCCATGAAGACATTTCTGGTGTCCACTTCTCCCTTTCCCTAGCTGGGTTAAGTATCCTTCCTCCATGTCCCCATAGCATTTTGTTCATTCGTTTTGTAATAACAATGACTGACATATTTGATCACTCTCTCTCATAAGTGCCCTAATAAACAACACGGGTATAAAAAGCTGAGTGATCTAAATGTGAATCACTATAAATTGAGTTTTGAGTCAAATGTGGCCTGTAATTCTCTTACTCAAGATAAGCAATTTCTCCCCAGAAAAAAGATTAGAAACTCATTCTCACTATACTTTAAATGTTATCTTTTCCGAGGATGTTTGCATTTTAATGAGCAAACCTTCATAGTTCATTTTGATTTCAACTAGATGCACCTCTAACTATTGAATTTCATAGGGGTGAGGAGGACTGAAAGGCCTTCACAGTTCTCTGAAATCCCAAATATTTTGCCTCTGCAAATACTCTGACACCTACAATTATAGAAGCCTGTAGAGGAAAGCCCATGTTTCCTAAGAGAGATCCAGAACCACTGAAATCTATGAGGCAGTTTGCTACTGTAGGATCTCTAAAATTACTTTTTATATGTCTGTGAAGGTTCAACAATAATCCAGAAAACTAAGAATAAATCATGTATACAGAAGTGCTGGTAGTGATGCTCTCAAGGTCATACATATAGGGTAACTCTGTGAAGGAATGTTACCATATAATATATTAAATACTTACAATATTACAATAAGAAGGTAACTTGGAGATCAGGTAGTCTCTCTTACTTTAAAGACAAAGGAATTTAGGACCAAAGAGGTATAATAATGTTCTTAGAGTTAGACAAATTGTTATGATTAAAAACAACTAGAACCTAGATCCTTGACTCCTAGTCTACTGTTCATTCCATTATAGCAAAGCACATCTCAAATCAGTATGAAAATTATTCTTCTGAAGTAAGTGCCTAGATGTGTAAAGTGTATTGTTTGTTTGTTTTAACCTATTTTGACTACAGGTGAATTTTCTATTGTCTCTGGTCTGCCCTTTAGCATATCTACTATTTTCAGCTCCTATCTGCAAGCAAGGCCTTTAAGGAGCAAGTGCTCCACTGATTATAAATACCTTACTTTGGTTTCTTGGGAGAGGAATACCAATAGAAGATAACATTTGCAAGACTACCATTTATGATTCATCTTTGCTTATAAAATGCGTGACATGAACACATTACAAATTCACACTTGGTACAGTACTAGCTACTGAGGCAGTAGCTGAGGCAGATTAAAATATTCTAGAATTCCCTGTAATCCCCAATATTGTTCAGTTAACAATGGAAAAACTATAATCTTTGAATAGAAAGGATTCTGCTTTCTTAGGAGCATTATTTTATAAGCGCTAGGCTTTTTTTTAAGATTTCATGACCAAAGACTTTAGCATCGCTGACCTCAGTTCTTTGTATTTCCACAAAAGACTTAAGCAATTCTAGACAAGGAAGCTTTAAGTTTACTGAACTCAGTTTAAAGCAGTGAAGTATCCTTTTTAGAATATTAACCACAACAGAGGTAGTTCTCCCTGTCTCTGACCTAAAGCAAGATATATTTATAATATATTTTAAAAGAAAAAAATATATATGAAAATATATAATGATATGCATAGAAGGAGGTATGAAAGAGGAAGATTAGTCAACCTGGTTGTGACATAGGAATAATTCAGCCCGCATTATAGGTCTGATTCTTCTGTGAGTTAATTTTACTCAATTGTGTAACTATAAAAAGAACTGCCCCACACAAGGGGGCTTTATGAGTGCCTAAACAGTCATAATATCTAGTTGAGAAGTTACTGCTGCCTGGCTCCTTTTCTAAAACCATGTGCCCAAAGTTTATTCAACACTAATACTTGGGCTCCACCTATGGGCAAAGAGAAGAGATGGTTTAACGTCTATCTAAGTATTTATATGTATGCAAGAGAGACTGCCCCATGTGATAAAGTAATTTGCAGCACTACTATATACTCTTTAAGTTCCAAAGTCGATCATTGAATGAAATGTAATATTGACTGCTTGGAAGAGCTATCCATTGTCTAATCCTTGAATCCTACTGAGATATATGGATATAGTTGCTGCTGTAGCAGAGGGGTGTACCTGACGTTTATTCCTTCAGTTCTCAAGTATTTGCTGCCAGCTGGGAGTCCTTAGCATTTTCTAATCAATTGCGTTTTTCTCTTCAAATCCTTTCCCTTGCCTTACTCAGGCTTTTAGAAAAAAACTTGAAGTAATGCATGTTTTTCTCTTTGAAGAGATGTAAGTTCTGCTGGTAGGTTAACTTGATACCAACTCCAAAAGCAGAACTAATCCAGTAGGGATCTAATTTACCTTAAAGATAGAAATCCCTATATTTAGCATGAGTACAAAATAAAAATCTGGCCAATTTTCTATTACTAGATTTATATTGATAACCTTAAGCATGAAGCTGTTCTTTCTTTCCAAATGAAATGTTTTATTTTTCTTTCCAAGATATTTTAAAGATCTATAAAGACCAGATGGTATATGTGTGCTTCAAATATGACTTTTCTTGACTCTTCTATATACAGCTATATGTTAAAATGACAGAAATATTCTTTTTTAAAAAACCTCTTATTCTTGCCCTTTAAAAAATAAGTTTACTGAAATACAATTCATATACAGTATAATTCACCCACATAAATTATACCGTTCAGAAGTTTTTAGTATATTCACAGATATGTACAGCCATCACCACAGTCAGTTTTAGAATATATTCACCTCAAGAAGAATCCCCATCCCCTTTAGCTATCAGCCTCCTCCTGTCCCCGCAGCCCACCATTCAGCCTTAAGCAACCATTAGCCTACTTTTTATCTCTATGGATTTACCTATTCTGGACATTTCACATAATGGGATCATATAATATGTGGTCTTTTATTACTGGCTTTTTCTACCTAGAATAATATTTTCAAAGTTCGTCCATGTTGTAGCATGTATCAGTATCTCATTCCTTTTTAAAATATTACTGTAGTAAAAAAAACATATAAAGTTTATCATCTTAGCCATTACAGTTCAGTGGCATTAAGTACATTCACATTGTTGTGAAACATATCTCCAAAAGTTTTTCATACTGGATGCGTGAAACTCTTTACCCATTAAACAACAACTCTCTTTTTCCTCCTCATCCCAGCCCCTGGTAACCACCACTCTACTTATTATTTCTAATAATTTGACTATTTTAGATATGTTATATAAGTGCAGTCATACAGTACTTGTCTTTTTGTGGCTAGCTTATATCACTTAGTATAATGTCCTCAAGGTCTGTTCATGTTGTGCCATGTGACAGTATTTAGATATATACACCACATTTGTTAATCCATTCATCTGTTGATGGACATTTGGGATGCTTCCAACTGTTGACTATTATGAATAGCCATACTATATGAACATGGGTGTACAAATATCTCTTCAAGACCCTGCTTTCAATTCTTTGGGATATCTACTCAGAAGTGAGATTGATGGATCATATGGTAGGTCTATTTTTAATTTTCTGAGGAAACTTCTTCTGTCTTCCATGCTGGTTGCACTATTCTACAATCCTACCAACATTACATAAGGATTCCAATTTTTCTACATTCTCATCAACACTTTTTATTTTCTGATTTTTTGATAGTAGCCAAATTATGGATGTGGGGTGATATCTCATTGTGATTTTGATTTGCATTTTCCTGATAATTAGTGTTGTTGAGCATCTTTTCATAAGTTTATTAGCTATTCATACATCTTTAGAGAAATGTCTATTCAAGTCCTTTCCCATTTTTAAAAATTTTTTAATTTTAGTTAATTTGTAATGTTCTGTTAGTTTCAAGTGCACAGCGAAGTGATTCAGATATATATATATGTGTGTGTATATATATATTCAGATATGTGTGTATATTCTTTTTCAGATTCTTTTCCATTATAGGTAATTAAAAGATATTGAGTATAGCTCCCTTTGCTATATAGTAGGTCCTTGTTGTTTACCTGTTTTATGTGTAGGAGTGTGTATACGTTAATTCCAAACTCCTAATTTATCTCTCCCCCCACCTGCTATCCCCTTTGGTAACCATAACTTTGTTTTCTATGTGAGTCTATTTTAGTTTTGTAAATAAGTTTATTTGTATCATTTTTTTAGAGTCCACATATAAGTGATATTTGTCTTTCTCTGAATGACTTACTTCACTTAATGTGATAATCTCTAGGTCCATCCATGTTGCTGCGAATGGCATCATTTCATTCTTTTTTTTTTTTTTTTTTTTTTTGGTACGCGGGCCTCTCACTGTTGTGGCCTCTCCCGTTGCAGAGCACAGGCTCTGGACGTGCAGGCTTAGCGGCCATGGCTCACGGGCCCAGCTGCTCCGCGGCATGTGGGATCTTCCCGGACCGGGGCACGAACCCATGTCCCCTGCATCGGCAGGCGGACTCTCAACTACTGCGCCACCAGAGAAGCCCCATTTCATTCTTTTTTAAGGCTGAGTAATATTCCATTGTGTATATACACCACTTCTTTATCCACTCATCTGTTGATGGACGTTTAGGTTTCTTCCATGTTTTGGCTATTATAAATAGTGCTTCTATGGATATTGGGGTGCATGTATCTTTTTGAATCAGAGTTTTCTCTGGATATATGCCCGGGAATGGGATTGCAGGATCATATGGTAACTCTTATTTTTAGTTTTTTAAGGAACCTCCATACTGTTCTCCACAGTGGCTGCACCAATTTACATTCCAACCAACAGTGTAATTGGGTTCCTTTTTCTCCACACCCTCTCCAGCATTTATTATTTGTAGACTTTTTAATGATGGCCATTCTGACTGGTATGAGATGATGCGTCATTTTAGTTTTGATTTGCATTTCTCTAATAGTTAGTGATATTGAGAATCTTTTCATGTGCCCGTTGACCATCTGTATGTCTTTTGTAAAGCAATGTCTGTTTAGGTCTTCTTCCTATTTTTTGATCAAGTTGTTCAGTTTTTTTTTTTTTTTTTTATTAAGCTGTATGAGCTGTTTGTATATTTTGGAAATTAATCCCTTGTCAGTAGCATCATTTGCAAATATTTTCTCCCAGTCCATGGCTTGTCTTTTTGTTTTGTTTATGGTTTCCTTTGCTGTGCAAAAGCTTTTAAGTTTAATTAGGTCCCATTTGTTTATTTTTCTTTTTATTTCCATTACTCTAGAAGACGGATCCAAAAAAATATTGTTGTGATTTGTGTCAAAGAATGTTCTGCCTGTGTTTTCCTCTAGGAGTTTTATAGTATCTGATCTTACATTTAGGTCTTTAATCCATTTTGAGTTTATTTTTGTATACAGTGTTAGAGAATGTTCTAATTCCATTCTGTTACAAGTGGTTTCCCAGCACCACTTATTAAAGAGACCATCTTTTCTCCATTGTATATTCTTACCTCCTTTGTGGTAGAGTAATAGACCATAAGTGTATGTGTTTATTTCTGGGCTTTCTATCCTGTTCCATTTATCTATAAGTCTGTTTTTTTGTGCCAGTACCATACTGTTTTGATTACTGTAGCTTTGTAGTATAGTCTCATGTCAGGGATCTTGATTCCTTCAGCTCCGTTCTTCTTTCTGAAGGTGGTTTTGGCTATTTGGGGTCTTTTGTGTTTCCATACAAATTTTTCAATTTTTTGTTCTAGTTATGTGAAAAATGCCATTGGTAATTTGATAGGGATTGCATTAAATCCATAGATTGCCTTGGGTAGTATGATAATTTTAACAATACTGATTCTTCCAATCCAAGAATACGATATATCTTTCCATCTGTTTGTGTCATCTTCAGTTTCTTTCATCAGCGTCTTATAGTTTTCAGAGTACAGTCTCTTGCCTCCTTAGGTAGGTTATTCCTAGGTATTTTATTCTTTTTGATGTGATGGTTTCCTTAATTTCTCTTTCTGATCTTTCATTGTTAAGTGTATAGACATGCAACAGATTTCTGTATATTAATTTTGTACCTAGCAACTATACTGAATTCATTGATGAGCTCTAGTAGTTTTCTGGTAGCATCTTTAGGATTTTCTATGTATAGCATCATGTCATCTGCAAACAATGACAGTTTTACTTCTTTCCCAGTTTGGATTCCTTTTATCTCTTTTTTTTTCTCTGTTTGCTGTGACTAGGACTTCCAAAACTATGTTGAATAAAAGTGGCCAGAGTGGTCATCCTTGTCTTGTTCCTGATCTTAGAGGAAATGCTTTCAGCTTTTCACCACTGAGTGTGATGTTAGCTGTGGGTTTCTCATAGATGGCCTTTATTATGTTGAGGTATGTTCCCTCTGTGCCCACTTCTGGAGTTTTTATCATAAATGGATGATGAATTTTATCAAAAGCTTTTTTCTGCATCTGTTGAGATAATCATATGGTTTTTATTCTTCACTTTGTTAATGTGGTGTATCACATTGATTGATTTGCAGATATTGAAAAATCCTTGCATCCCTGGGATAAATCCCACTTGATCATGGTGTACGATCCTTTTAATGTATTGTTGGAGTCAGTTTGCTAGTATTTTCTTGAGGATTTCTGCATCTATGTGCATCAATGATATCGGCCTGTAATTTTCTTTTTTTGTGATATCTTTGTGTGGTTTTGGTATCAAGGTTATGGTGGCCTCATAGAATGAGTTCGGAAGTGTTCCTTCCTCTGCAATTTTTGGAATAGCTTCAGAAGGATGGGTGTTAACTCTTCTTTGGTCATCTTTACGATGATTACCATGAACACTTTCTCGGGTAGATTGACTCTCTCCACATCACTTAGTGCTTCTTCCAGGGTTTTATCTTGTTCCTTTGTCTGAAACATCTTCTTCTGTTGCTTCATTTTGTCTAAATTGCTATTTGTATTTTTATATATGTGGTAGATTGGTTACGTTTCTTGACCTTTGAGAAGTGGCCCTCTGTGGGAGATGTCCTATGTGTCCCAGCAGTGCACTCCCTTCTTGTCACCCAAGGGCCAGGGGCCAGCTGGTCTGTATCTGGCCTTTGTCTGTGGACTCGATATGCAGGCTGCAGGACTGTAGTTTTCTTGCCTCTGGTGTCTGTCCCCTGGTAGATGAGGATTGTCTAGAGGCTTGTGCAGGCTTCCTGGCAGGAAGAGTTGGTGCCTGCCCCCTGATTGGTGAAGCTGGGTCTTGGTCTTCTAGGGGGCAGAGCCATGCTTAGGGACGTGTCTAGAGGTGGCTGTGGGCTCAGGAAGTCTTTAGGCAGCCTGTCTGCTGATGGGTGCAGCTGTGTCCCTATCCAGTTTGTTGTTTGGCCTGAGGCATCCCAGCACTGGAGCCTACATGCTGTTGGTGGGGCCAGGTTTTGGTGGCAAAATGTCAGCCTCCAGGAGAGCTCACACAGATGAATCCTCCCCGATATGTCCTCCACCAGTGTCTCTGTCCCCAAGGTGGGCTATAGTCACCCCTTGCCTCCCCAGGATACCTTCCAAGACCAGCAGGTACGTCTGGCTCAGGTTCCTATCAAATTACTGCTTTTGCCTTTAGTCCTGGTGTGTGTGAGATTTTGTGTGTGCCCTTTAAGAGTGAAGTCTCTCTAACACAACACTGTAAAGCAATTATACTCCAATAAAGATGTATTAAAAAAAAGAGTGAAGTCTCTATTTCTCCCAATCCTGTGGAGCTCCTGCAATCAAGCCCCACTGGCCTTCAAAGCCAAGTGCTCTGGGGGCTCCTATTCCTGGTGCCTTTCCCATTTTTAATTGGGTTATTAGATCTGTTTGTTTTTGAGTTGTAGGATTTCTTTATGTATTCAGGAGATTAACCCCTTATCAGATATATGATTTGCAGATATTTCTCCCATTTTGAAGTTTGCCTTTTCACTCTGTTGATAGTATCCTTTGATGCACAAGAGTTTTTAAGTTTGATGTTGTCCCCTGTGTCTAGTTTTGCTTTAGTTGCCTGTGCTTTTGTTGTCATATTCAAGAAATCATTGCCAAATCCAATGTCATGAAACCTTTCCTCAGTGTTTTCTTCTAAGAGTTTTATAGTCGTTGGTTTTACATTTAGGTCTTTAATCTTTTTTGAGTTAAGTTTTGTATATGGTGGAAGATAAAAGAGTCCAGCTTCATTCTTTCAAATGTGGCTATCCAGTTTTCCCAACATCATTTTTTGAAAAGGTTATCTTTTCCCTGTTGAGTGGTCTTGATATCCTTGTCAAAGGTCATTTGACCATATACATGAGTGTTTATTTCTGTGCTCTCTATTCTATTCCGTTTGTATTAGACAGAGTTCTCCAGAGAAACAGAACCAACAGAATATATATAGGAACAGATTTATTATGAGGAATTGACTCACATGATTATGGAGGCTGAGAAGTCCCATGATTTGCCATCTGCAAGCTGGCGACCCAGGAAAGCTGGTGTTATAATTCCAGTCCAAGTCCAAAAGGCTGCAAACCAAGGGAGTTGATATAAAGCCCATCCAAGGGCAAGAGAAGACCAACATCCCAGGTCAAACAGGCAGGCAGAAAGCAAAAGGGACAATTTTTTTCCTCCACCTTTTTGTTCTATTCAGATGCCCAGTGGATAGAATGATGCCACCCACAATGGGGAGGGCAATATACTTTATTGATTCCACCAATTCAAATACTAATCTCATCTGGAAAAACTCTCACAGACACACCCAGAAATAATGTTTAATCTAGGTATCTCATGGCCAGTGAAGATGACACATAAAGTTAACTATCAAACCATTAGTCTATTTGTCTGTGTTTATGCTAGTGCCACTCTGTTTTTCTTACTGTAGCTTTGTAATATGTTATAAAATCAGGAAGTGTGAGTCTTACAACTTTGCTTTCTTTATAATCGTTTTGGCTGCTCGGGGTCTCTTGAGATTCCATATGAATTTTAGGATGAATTTTTCTATTTCTGCAAAAAATGCCATTTGCATTTTTATTGAGATTACATTGAATCCATAGGTGGTTTTAGATGGCATGGGCACTAAGAATATTATGTCTTTCAATCCATGAACAAAGGATGTCTTTCCATTTATTTGTATCTTCTTTATAATTTCTTTTCAGCAATGTTTTATAGTTCCCATTAATACCTCACTCCTTTTTATGGCCAAGTAATATTTCATTTTATGTATATACCATGTTTTATTTATCCATTCATCAATTGATGGACTGTTGGATTGTTTCCATCTTTTGACTGTTAATGAATACTGCTGCAATTAGTATTTGTGTACAGGTTTTTGCATGGACATATGTTTTCATTTCTCTTGGATTTGTCCTTGCCTTTTAAGAAGAACTGAATTTAAGTAATAGCAGAGACTCCTCTGGAAGCCTAGGCTGCTATAAGTCATTTTAAATATAACCTGTGTTTGTTGCTTTGATTAACCATAAATGAAAAATACAGTTCTCTTTCTTCAGAATCTTAAGAAACCAAACACACACTTTTCTCACACTCACCACCTTGAGAACTCTTACACACAGTTTTGCAAATACTTGCTGATATATTACTAACTGAATATACAAGAGTAGTAATCAGAGGGGCAATAATCAAGGAGAACCTACTGTCTTAAATGGGGTCTTGAAATAGGTGATAGACATTTATTGATAACAAAAAGAAAGATGATAGTCCAGGTTTAGGAAAGTCATGACTGTAAGCATGGAGGTGAGCATCCATTACACACACAAAAAATGACTTGCTTAGAGGAGTCTAAGTGGGAAATAATGAGAGTAGAAGTTAGCAAGATGTCCTTCTCCATTTTATGTACTCTCTGGTTGAAGTTGGTTGTATTTGATTGATATGACCTTTTTCTCTATTTACCTGACATTTCTTTCCCTCCTTAGTTCTAATCATTAATGTACTCAATCATTGACTCAGTCATTCAACAAACATTTACTGGGTGCCTTTTAAGTATCAAGCACTGTGCTTGGTACTGGGGATACAATGATGGATGAGATATGCTGTGACAACAAGGAATTCGCAACCTGATGGAGAAGTCAAGATAGTTTCACAAACAACCGTAATGTAATGTGGAAAGTGTACCATAACAGATGGATACAAATGTTTTAAGAATATGAAGACTAAGTACAATCCCTCCAAACTATTCTGTATCTTGTCACTAGGCAAGTTCATAAAACGTTCCATTATCTCTGAAGAGACTTAAACACTGCTGGGAGGTTAACTTGAAGTCATTACTCTGCTTAAAAATCCTACATTGGATTCCCATTTTCATAAGATTAAGTTTAAACTCCCTCGATCCTGCTTCCGTTGTCTAAAATGTCCCCTCCTTTCTGCTACTTGGTTCTTACTTCAAACTGTGAAACTCAGCATAGATACCTCATCTAGGAAGATTTTCTCGATGTTCCACAAATTGTTGGTTAGGTGTTTTTTTCTGTATGCTTCCGATATTGCCCTGATCATATATCTGTCACTGTCCATATCATACTATCTTGTAATCATATTTTTATTTTTCCATATCCCCCTCTCTCACATGCACTGTTACATGTGAATTCCTTGAGGAAATCAGCCAGGTCTTACTAATATTTTTGTCCCCAGTGTCTAGCATATAGTAGGTTCCCAGTGTTTGATGAATGGATAAATAAATTGGTCAATGAACTAACTTTTCCTGTTTAGAGACAGAAGGCCAAAGACATGACATCTGAGCTGAAACTTAAATGTTGCCTAAGATTCACTAGGGGGAGAAAAGAAGGAAAAAAGGTATTGCTGTCCAAGGCAACATTATTTGCAATGGCATAGAAATAAGAAAAAGCCCACCATGTTTAAGATGTGTCAAATCATTCTTTGTGTCAGAAACTGGACACTTGTCAAAAATAAAGTTCAATCTCAGTATAAACATTTTCAAATTACGCTAGGCAAGTCTTATGCTAGCACTACAGAATTCTTAAAATAGGATCTGTGTATTATTTTGTAGCCTAATGAAGCTTGGATAGATTGTAGCATTTAAATAACTCGCTTATAGGATGTAAAGAAAAGGGAACCTCCTCGTCCACTGTTGGTGGGAATGTAAATTGGTACAGCCTCTGTGGAAAATAGAATGGAAGTTTCTCAAAAAACTAAAAACAGAACTACCATATGACCCAGCAATTTCACTCCTGGGTATATATCCAAAAAAGCAAAAACACAAATTCGAAAAGATACATGCACCCCAGTGTTCATGACAGCATTATATATGATTGCCAAGATATGGAAGCAGCCTAACTGTCCATCAGGAGATGAACAGATAAAGAAGATGTTACACACACACACACACACACACACACACACACACACACACACACACACACACTGGACCACTACTCAGCCATAAAAAAAGAATGAAATTTTGCCATTTGGAGCAACATGAATAGACTTGGAGGGCATTATGCTAAGTGAAGTAAGTTAGGAAAGACAAATACTGTATGATATCACTTATATGCAGCATCTAAGAAATACAACAAATTAGTGAATATAATAAAAAAGAAGCAGACTCACAGATGTAGAGAACAAGCTAGAGGTTACCAGGGTGGGGAGGAAAGAAGGAAGGGGCAAGTTAGGGGTAGGGGAGTAAGAGGTACAAATTATTAGGTATAAAATAAGCTACAATCATATATTATACAACACGGAGAATATAGCCAATATTTTGTAATAACTATAAAGAGAGTATAACCTTTAAAAATTGCAAACCACTATATTGTACACCTGTAACTTATAGAACATTTAAAGCAACTATACTTCAATAAATAAATAAACTCACTTATTCTTGTCATATTTACATCTTCTCAATCCAGAGTTATTATTTGAGCCTCCTCAGATTTGAGGGCTATTTCTTAGTGTTTATGTGTATGGTAGGCTGGGGGTAGGGGGTCAATTATTATTGGAAACTTACGGAACAGAGTTTTTACTTTAGTTTCCAGAATCTAATTTTGTCAAATTATGATTGAGTAGACTCTATACCTTAGGAACCCTCCAGAGTGGAATTGCACAGTAAGATATATGAGTAACTCAGGCATTAAAGGGAGAAATCAAGTCAGCTGATACTCTTTTCTCTAAATTGGCTGTCAATGAGAACTTAGTTAACTTATGTTAAGCCACTACGATATCTACAACTGTCAGTATCAATAGTCTTTCATACTTAGCATACTAAGCATTCAACCTCTTTCTTTCTGGAATACAGGAATAAAAAGAGCCATCATGAGCATGTATCACTTCTCTTGGGCTACTGGCAAGGACTTAGGAAGGAAAAATAACATGTGCTAGCTGTTGATGCCATCAGTTCTTTGTAGTTTTTGTGATGGTGGTAACACATACATAAAATAAGATTTACCATTTTAATTGTGTTTAACCGTACAGTTCAGTGACATTAAATACATTTACATTATTCTGCAGCTATCATTACCATCCATCTCCAAAACTTTTTCATCTCCCCACACTGAAACTCCATACTCATTAAAAAATAACTTCCTATTCCTCCCTCTCCCCAACCCATGGCAACCACCATTCTACTTTTTGATACTATGATTTTGATTTTGAATATTCTGATTACCTCATATAAGTGGAATCATACAATATTTCTCCTTTTGTGACTGGCTTATTTCACTTATTTTCACTTATTTTATAATGTCTTCAAGTTTCATTCATATTATGGCATATGTCAGAATTTCCTTCCTTTTTAAGGCTGAATAATATTCTTAAATGTACATACTACATTTTGTTTATCCATCCATCTGTCAGTAGACACTTGGGTTACTTCCACTTTTTGACTACTGTATTGTGAATAATGCTGCTATAAAAATAGTGCACAAATATCTGTTCAAGTCTCTGCTGTTAATTCTTTTGAATATACACCTAGAAGTGGAATTGCTGGATTATATGGTAATTCTATGTTTAATTTTTTGAGGAATCACCTTGTAGCTTTTTTAAACGTCAGAGAAACAGAGGAAGAGCTGTACATGGAGAGTATGTAGCTATTGCCATTGTAATAATGATTGATGCTCTAAGATCTAAATTTCAGTCCTACCTTAGCCACCTGTGAAATACATGACCTTGGATAAGTTACTTACCCTGTTTAAATTTCTCTTTTTTCATCTGTAAAATGAATATAATAATGCTTTACTAGATTTTTTAAGGATTAAATGAGATTATATATGTATATGATATTACTTAGTAACTTATAAAATGCTATATAAACATTTACTAGATTAACCGCACCAGCTGCCAGAAAAACTCAGCTCTGGTGCTATATTTGATTATTAACCACTGTTACTGAGCTATTCCAAATCCCAGAAAATTATTCTCTTAGGATCTGAACTGGCATAACACTTATATTTTCATTCGGCACACCTGACCAGAATAGTTTCAGATAAGGAGCTACCCCAGGTAGTTTATTGTGACCCTGGACAGATGTCATGGGGCTCAGTACCAGAGACTGCCTTATAGCTTCAGGTTCATTTGGGAGTTAATGTTGTATATGTGAATACAAACCAGACCCTCTGGTCCTACCACTTCCCTGGTCTTACAAAGTATGGTCCATAGCTACAGAATAGTTTCAACCTCCTGGGAGTACCTACAGCTAGAATCTGCTAAGAAGTTCTCCCTTCCAATTCAGGTGTCACTTTCCTTAAAAAGAAAGAGTCACTATCACTATCACTGTGGATCAGAGTACAAAATTTATAATCTGTCTGTCCTTACTTCTTTGTCCTGGAATCTAGAAACCAGAGGCTCTAGGTGGCTAAGAAGGACAAAGCTAAAAACAAAAAAGAAACAAACAAAAAAAGACTCATCCAGCTCTGGAAACAATGGAATTTTCTAAATCTATACAAACATCTTATGTAAATCAAGTTCTATATTACTTACAGTCTTTGGAGAGAAGCTTGATTTTTTTTCCTTCTCCTCTTCTTCCTTCTCTATCTCCTATTAATTATTCTGTTACTTCTTTAGAATAATAACAATAGTAATAATAATAATAAGGACAGATTCTGACTAGAGGATTTAAGGAATTGGTCATGACTCTTGAAACTTTTATTCTTTTTGGCACTAAATCAAACTTCTGAGCTGTAACCAAATGTGATTGTCATCCAGAGTGGATGAATAGTGGTTTGAATAGTCACTTCACACAATAGATCAATGGTGCTCTTCTTATAGTCACTAATTTTTTTTAGGTTAATGAAGCCAGAATTTTGGCTAAAGTTAAATAGAATAATAAGGAAGCTCCTTTCTTTTCTTTACTTTTCTCTTCTAAAGGAAAAAAAGCTCTAAAAATTACATGTGATCATTGTAGAAAACTTGGAAATTTTCAGAAAATTATAGCAAAGGGTATAAAATTATACATAATTCTAACATACTGCAGTAAACAAATACTTTATATTTTCATGTATGCCTTTCCCATCTTTTTCTATTGCTCTGTATACATATATCTTAACATAGTTAGGATTATACATTGTATATACAGTTCTGCATGTTTTTAAAATGTATATCATAAGAATTTTCCTGTGTCAGTGAATATTTTTCATAAATATTACTTTAGCCTGTATAATATTTTATCATAAGGATACATCATTGTTTAAATTTATGTATTGTTAAACTTTTGATTTCTTTCCATTTCTCACTAATGTAAGCAACTCTGAAATAAACATGTACAGAAAGATTTATCCATTTTCTTAAGATAGATTTCTAGAAGTGAAATTACTGGGTCAATGTCTATGACTGTTTAAGAATTTACTTTTTAAAGAAAATCATCTTTGGATTGTTAAAGGATTAATGACACATCAACTTGAACACATCTTTGATGACTGTGTAGCTACTCATATTCAAATAATCCCTGGAAGCATTGCTATTAATTGACTGAATCTTAATCTTTCATTTCAGACACTAGGATGCATCTCTTCCTTCTGTCGCCTATTCCTTGGGATAGAAATCAGGAGATCTGACTGAGCGCTTATACAAGCCTTGTCAGACAAGTACCTATGTCCATCTTGTTTAGGACTACCTGTTTAACCCACTGCACTTAACATCCATATTTTCCTTCTTTTCTCTTACAGATGGAATGGGGCGAGTTCTTGCTCAAGATGTATATGCAAAAGACAACCTACCCCCGTTCCCAGCATCAGTAAAAGATGGCTATGCTGTCCGAGGTAAATATTTTGGTTTTCTTGAGTATCAACATACTCACATTGTAATTTGGTTTTTTTTTTTCAGATTTTTGGCTAAGCCCAGGTACCTAATGACTATTACATCTATTTTCCCCTTGGCTGTCAAAATAATTTTATTCACAGATAACAATGTTAACCTACACCTATATATTTTCCAGCACAATCTTGATTAAAACTTTTCAGTGACAGTACTATAGTTACTTGAAAATTCTTACTTACAGATAAATATGTAGAGGTTGATAAAGACACTGTATCATGATTTATTCTTTCGGCCTCTACACATACCAGATGGCAGACAGTCTTGGTCTGGAAGTCCAAATGTTTTCTAGTTGAAAACATCTGTATGGTCCAAGAAAGAAGAGCAAACTCCCAACACAGGGATAAAGTGGGGAATTTTTTTTCTCCTGCTTTAAACTCAAACATCAATAAGGGCTTCATAGAAAGCAAGCATGAGGGAAACCTCTAATTCCCTAGAAGATTCCATATTTCAAGGCTCTGAAGCCCCAGATGGTACCAGCAGCTCATGCCTTTAGAGTTGCCTGGGATTGCATGAAGCTCAAAAGCAAATACTAAATAGCATTTGCCTGCCTAAAGTCCAATCTACGAAAGAACCCAAAATGAAAATGCAGCTGAATTGCTTAAAAACTATTATTGGTTATTAACTCAAGGCTGGTATCATTGAAGAAATGCCTAAAAACATTTCCCAGTTTATCAGAGCTGTTAAGAAGGCCAATTCCTTTTTGATGGTCATTTATGGAGTCCCTTGCTTGATTTTTTGGTTTTGGATTTTTTTTTACTCTATCTAGCTATTAAAATAATTTCTTCTTTCTTGTAATTAAATACATTCATTGACCTCCTCCGTGTTCCATTGCCATATCTTAGCAGTATCTTTCTCTGTTGGAGACAGTAGAACAAATGGTTAAGATTATGGACTTTGAGTGATAAAAAAGTGAGTGATAACAAAGTAAGAGTGATCTGGGTTCTAGCACCAGTTCCATCTATGTAAGTTTGAGCAAATCACTTAAACTTTTTGAGGCTTGGTTTCCTCATCTATAAAATGGTGATAATTATAACAGTATTTATCCCAACAGGTTATTGTGAGAATTAAGTGAGACTGTAGAAGGCCTTAAAGTATATGGCAAACATACACACACCAAAAAAGCACTCAATCATTTTTTTAATGTATAATAATAGTACCTATTATTACTATTATTATTTTTTATTTTTTTATTATAATTATCACATTTTCTTAAACCATCTCTGAAAAAAGGATAACATTTATCTAACTGTTATTCTCATAAAATGGTGGAGAGATTAATTCCTACTAGTGTATTCTTTCTCAGGAAACTGTCTTAAATGCACCTCATTCAGCTCTATCTCACAAATTAGAGTATTTCTGAAAATATAAATAACAAATCCCCAATGCCTCCTATGTTTTCTCTTCCAAATTCATTTATTCTATAGTGTTTATTATAATGAATATTATCCAGAAAGAAATTTATTTTAGTCTTCTGATAGCCTCACTGGCTCTTGTTTCTTATTCCCTCTAAAATGTAAATTCTGTTTGAACTTATAATTGGTAGCCATATTGGATTGCTATGAAATGATGAATTCTTACTTCCAGAGTAGAACAAACAACTACAGCAGATGAAACACCAAAAGAACAAGAAAGTCTATTTTTTATATTCTCGGTAATGTAAAGTAAGAGAAAGTGAGAAAATAAATTATATTAGGCAGAATTATTCTGAAACAGAAAGTTGTTCTGTGATTTTTAGATGAGGTAGCAGCAGCTCAATAAAAAGAAACTATTGCTCTTAGCTTTTCTAGTTAGCCCATGTGAGCCAGGAAAGAGCCTTTCTGCAACTGTAGATTCTATCAAAGAAATTTATATATAAAATTACCATTTAGTATATCATTTATTTTGTTTTAGAGTGGTGGTGTTTTTAGTTATTTCACACACATACGCAAGCACACACACACACACACACACACAAACATTTAAAATGACATCTCACGGTATAAAATGTTCAACAGATAATCCACCATGCAGCTAATTCACATTATTTCTTTCCTGTGAAACATTGCTAGTTCTCTAAGATGTGGAATGTATAACAGAGACATAACAGATAACCATCATGGATATGGTTAAATTTCAAAGTAGGAATGACTGGTTAATTATGATCAACATAATTAAGGCAGCAGAAGTCATCAGTGAACAAAAAGGCATGGTCTTAGTCTTTTCTGTGTTATAATACCAACCCCAGGCAGTGTTTTGGTAAAGAATATCCTTGAGGCTATTGTTGTGGCTCTCTACCTCTCTACTTTGTATACCTTCTTCTCTCCACCCCTTCTTCCTTTACTCCCACTCCTTTCTCCCCACTCCCTTTATTCTCCTTGTTTTTCTTCTCCTCTGCCTTTGCCTTAGGCCTTCCAGTAATAACCAGTGGCACCTGTGAGCATTGCTAACCCTCTAGGTGTAAAGAGGTTGCTAACTTGCTCTGGATCACTAAGCATTAGCCAGTATCCTTCAGAAACATGTGGGATAAAACTCCAAACCAGTTGGAGGATCACTTGCTTTAAGGTATGTGGGTTGAAAAATCAAGACAGTAACAAATAGCTAAAGAAATAGGAACAGCTTTTAAAAAATAAGAAAGAATAGAGTATAAAGAAGATAGGAATCAAGTGATGATGATGTAAACTAATAAACCTAAAACTACATTCAGGAGGGAATGAATTTGAATGATGAAAGAAGAGAAAAGAAAATGAAAGTAGCATTTACCAGTTAGAAGCAATACAATAGTTTTATTCGTATTTTTGAGGAGTTATTTCTCCCTTCACACTGATTAAGCCAACCACCTTCTTGATGCATTCACACACTCCTATAGAGATGTGGGTGCCCATTGTCTCACAATTGCTTCTTAGATGTTAATAAAGGTAAAAATATCTCAGAATACCAAATTCACTCTCTTGAAAATGTTCAATTTGAAAGGCTTATCACTTCAGAATTAGTTTTGGGATTATTTAAGAAAAGGGAAAATTATAAACAAGCCAGTAATTATTTTGAGAACCATGTGCAACAAACAATTCTGGAAAATTATATTAAGAGAAATCCTTGCCATTTAGGTTAAATAAATATTAAAGCTTTTTCTTTTATACATTCTGATTAAATACATGCTTATGGAAAATACAGAAAATCAAAAAGAACATTTTAACCCATCATCTCACTGTCTAGCTACTATTAACATTTTGTTGTACTTCCTTCCAGTGTATTAAAATGCATACTAAAATTCGGTATAACCTTTTTGATTTTGAGCTATTTCTTATTCTGTCACAAAAGTAATGTTTTAGAGTTTCTGTTTTGTCCATTTAAATCCTGTTTGGCCATAGCTGGTTTTCCAACTCATTTGACAGCCAGTGGCCTTCCACTGTAGGACACTTTGGATGAAAAAGAAAGCCTTATGATATAGGAGTATTACTCATGTGAGCAGAGAGATAATTTTGAATAATTAAGTTAATCCCCAAAAGCTTAAAATAATGTATTTAAGGAAATAATATATCTTTTCTCAATACTAACAATATATGGGCATTTTTCTCCTGGAAGATGATGGTAAAGAATACAAAATGCCTTCTCATTCATCTGTTCTACTCCTTGCTCCCTGCTTTCCAGGCAGCAGATTTAAAATTCCAAACAACTCACCTGATTTAATCCCTCAGTATAACTGCAGCAAGTATTAATCCTGTTGTGCTAGTCTTGTCACCTACCCTTGCCACCACTCCAAACTCATGCTACAATGTTAATTTTAGTATACACATAAATATCAATACTATTACCCTGTTGCCTATCATCCAGTCTTAGACAGTTTGGTTCTATAATTAGAGATAAACAGAATATTAGTCCTTCTGCCTTATTCCTCTATTGAAGAATAGAGGTGCCTAGGACCTCTGAAAGTTATGCTATCTATGGCCTCTGTTTATTCAGTCCTAACATGGAAACGATGAGGCTTTTGTTATTGAAAATAAGTGAATAGCTATAAAGGATTTCAAGAGAGCTCCCACATGGCTGGAAAATGAAAATGAGGGATAATTCTAGGGCAAATGGCTTGACGATTTTCTATACATTGCCACAATGAATAGTTATCTAATGGTATCAATTTTATATCAAATGATATAATCAGAAATCTTCAAATAAAGACTAAAAGTGTTTTCTGGACATTAAAAAGGTGGAAGTGGGAGCAGTTTCACGGTCTAGCATTAAGCATTATACAGTGCATTTGCTGTTAGGATTTGGTTTGTATTGCTTTTATCTCTTCCTTCAAATTAAATTCTACAGTTACAAAACAGAAAAGAAAACTTATTAATAGAAATGCCAGAATTAGTGGGGGGAAAGAGTCTAAGCCTTTTCAGAAATCCTTGGAATCCATCCATCTTTTCTAATGGCGTACTGTGGCTTACTTAATTTCTTTCTAAGCTTTAGCTTCATCTGCCACTGTACCTCCACTTCTGCCCCCTCCCACCCAAGCTGGTAGAATTCATCTTGAAAATGGCAACTTTTCTTTTACCTGTCTCTTTAATAGATATTTTAAAATAAATATCGGTAAGCTAGGTAGATTGATCGTTACTTTTCTGTCTTTATAATAAATAGTTAGCCTTGGTGTTGATGTAAAATCAGGACTTCTGTTGTAGTTCACTGATTTTTTATTTCTTAAGTTTTCTCTTAGTCTGAATTTGTCTGTATTCCGTTCAATCTTACAGTGCTCTGCTCCTCAGAAGGGGTAGTCCATGAACCAGCTGCATAAGCATCAGCTTGTTAGAAACGTAGAACCTCAGGGCCTGTCCCAGACCTACTGAATCAGAATCTGTATTTTAAGATCTCCAGGTGATTTCTATGCACATTAAGGGTTAAGAAGCACTGTTATAAGGGAAATGGTAAAAATGACTCCTCCGTTGGTACCAGGGACTTTCTATAATGTTGGTTGACTGAGCCTTCCTTATCTAGCATGTTTCCCAGGTGGAAATTTTCAGAGCAAAGTGGAGAACATAGTTAAAGTGAGATATATTCTCTCCCCAGTCAGTGTACCTTCCTTGGCAACAAATCATCTTGCTTCTTAGAATCATTTAAAGGCTCTTTCAGTTGTTGGCCTCCCTGACACTCTATATCAACCTTGCCCCGGATTATCTCTAGCCACTCATTATATAATGACATTTGTTTGGAGCATTTGTGCAGAACAGTGATATGAGCATTTTGAGTGTATGTATATTTGCATGTGTGGGGAACAGGAGACAAGAGGAAGACTGAAGAGCAGAGGGTTTCAAAAAAGAAATAAAGGAAGTGATCCCTACCTACCACACATTTATAAAATTATTTAAGAAAATTTACAAAGCACAATACTAATGTGTATAAGACAGTTTACAAACTTCCCACCTAAGTATTATGGAAGTGCCAAATTGATTTCTTTGTTTTATCAAATATTTACTGAGCATCAGTGATGAACTAGGCACTGTGCTAGACATAATCTAAGTTATATAGAATTAAGCAGAGCAGTCTTTCTGAACATTCTAAAGATGGTGACTGTTGACTCGTATTTTGAAGAAAACAATATACATGAACCAGCAGAAAATGGAATGCATTCAAAATACAGCATTTTGCAGTGGAAAATATTATTTATTGTTCATTCATGCATGCATCTTTCTACAAAGATTCTTAGGAGCCACACTCATTCGTTTCTTGAACTTTCGAATACTTCGTATATTGAACATTTATTGAATACCTATTATTCAGCAGGTACTAGGAATTTCCCTGAGACAAATAAGCAAATGGTTACAAATACATTAGGAAGCCATAATTAGAGTTATTTCAGGAATACACTGTGGAAACAAAAGAAGAAGTAGGTGACTCTTGAGGGAAAGGAAGTCAGATATGACTTCCTGGAGAAGGTGACACTTGAGCTGAGTCTTAAAAGCTAAGAAGTCTTTAACCAGAAGGCAGGGAAAAGAAAAGGACACTCCAAGCAGTGAGAGTAGCATATGTTATGGAGCTGAAATATGAGTCATCTTGGTATTCTCAGGTACTCCTGAGAGTAGCTAGACTATAAGATAGAGGGAGGACGTGAACCAGAGCCTTTACACATACTGTTTTCTTTAGGTGAATATCTATAGATGAAGCATTTTCATTTCCTCTCTGTCTCTCTCCCTCTCCCTCCATCTCTCCCTCTCTCCCCATCTCTCCCTCTTCCCCCCACCCTATCTCTCCTTCTCCTTTTCCCTCTCCCTCTCCCCCATCCCCACATATTTTTGCCTACTTAGCTCTTCCTCATCCTTCATATTCAAATCATAAATTCTTTTATCAGGGTGTCTTTCCCTGACCCTCCAGTGTAGTTCAGGTACTTTCAGTGTATGCTCTCATAAAACCGTGTTCCTTTCCTTTAGAATGGTTTTCTTAATTTGTATTTATATACAAATTTATATGTTTGTTAATGTGACTATTTGATTAGTATCTATCTCCCTCACATCGGTGGCTTTAAGAGTTTTGTTTTCACCACACCCATAGAAAAACACACATTAATACATTAGACATCACAAACCAATGATATACACATACATATATAACATGTACAATGCATATAAATATATATGCATGCATATATATAAACAAAAATAAGTTTCTTGACACAATTTTCACCTTTACCATGCGTGATGAGATATATTTTCTGTTCTTTTTCTTTACAAGATGATTTTACAGCCCACCTGTATTTGTGATCTAGAGTGTGAAAAACATTGCAACAGACTGACACTGCATTAGAATAGAAACAATATCTAGTTTTACTCTCTAGTCTGTCCCAGCATCTAATATAACACTAAGAGCACAGAAGACCTCAGTAGAAATTTAGTGAATGAATGAAAGGAATAAAAAGCCTTAAATGATATTATTTTTAAAGTATGGTTATTCCCATTTTTATCAACAAGCAAACTGAAGGTTAGAGAAAGTTTTAGTAATTTGCTGAAAGTCCTGAGGCTAATAATAGGCAGAACCAGGATTCAGATTCAGCTTTTACTCTAAAACCATGCTAATTTTCCCTTGAGCAAGAAGTAAAAAGAGAAAACATCTAGGTTGCTTATGGGAGGTGGAAAGCTGGTAATATCTCTAGCAGAGAAATAATCAAAACTAAGTTTATTCAGTTTTGAGATGCAGTTAGTACAGAACTCTGAAAGATAATTGACTTTTTAATTTTCTACAGTAAGAAAATTATGATTAAAATACTGCAAAAATAAGTGTGGGGGCAGATGAAACAAAATTGGTAAAATGTTGATAATTGTTGAAGCAGTGATTTCTATGTCTGTTCTAAATTGTTTCATTAAAAAAAAAAGAGGAAAGAAAAAAGAACCCATGAAAGCAGCATAAGAATACCATTGCAGGAAAACTACAGTATTCTCTTTCTTACAAGTGAACACTGAAAATACAATAGCATTCCAAAAAAACACCAGAAAGCCAAGAGTTTATTAATTGAGACAATGTCTAAAAAGCACAAGATACAACATCTAGTAAGTAGAAGACACCCAATGTTAATTTTTATTCCTCTTCACATCAGGTTAACCAAAGCCAGCTGTGCAAAATAGTGACTTATTATAAACGGTATTGTATATATAAGGCTTCAGAAAAAATACTACTTTGTAGTCACATAAAGAAACAATAATTTTTTTAAAAAATAAATGTAATCAGGCTACATGGATTCTCTTATATCTGGCTTTCTTTCTTTCTTTTTTAAATTTATTTATTTATTTATTTATTTTTGGCTGCTTTGGGTCTTTGTTGCTGTGCGCGGGCTTTTCTCTAGTTGCAACGAGCGGGGGCTACTCTTCCTTGCGGTGCATAGGCTCCTCATTGCAGTGGCTTCTCTTGTTGCCGAGCAGAGGCTCTAGGCGCACGGGCTTCAGTAGTTGTGACTCACAGGCTTCAGTAGTTGTGGCTCACGGGCTCCAGAGCACAGACTCAATAGTTATGGCGCACTGGGCTTAGCCGCTCCACAGTATGTGGGCTCTTCCTGGACGAAGGCTCGAACCTGCATCCCCTACATTGGCAGGTAGATTCTTAACTTGCGCCACCAGGGAAGTCCAAGAAACAATAAATTTTATATATCCTCTCTAAAAGAGGGAAAATACTTTTTATTATTTATCAACATGACTGCAAATATGATTAAAATATTCATATAAATAGTGTTATCTTTGCTGTGTATGTGCCCCCAAACCCTTGCTGTATGCTGATTACAAGGAGATAATGGTCATGATCATGAAACTCATTTGGTATGCATTGCCTTGCCAATAGTATTGGTCTGAAATCCAATTGCATGTGAAGAAAACCCTTTTGAATACATTTATCTCCAGGAATATTTTTTCATCCAGCCATTACTATACTGTATATAGAAAAAAATTGGATGAGAAGTTTTTTCCGTCTCAAGTCTGAAAGTGTTTCTTCCAATTTAAAAATAAACAGTCAATGGGAATTGTGATGCAGCACTGCCTGTGTATTTTGATTTAGAAACAGAATTTTGATCCATCATAAAAAAAAAATACTGTATTGGAAATTCAGGGACTGGGGTTTTAGTCCTAGCTCTACCACTAGCCAGAACTTGTTAAAGGTACTGAACCTTTTCTACCTGAGTTTCTTCATTCTGTAACTCATTTCCTTCAAGGGTCAAATGAAGAAAAGAATGTATGTTCTTCCTACTTCACTTGCTACTTCATACATGTGTCTCCATGAGTGTGTACACACATATAACGCATACATGCCCATTTATTTAGGACAGTAGGCTAAAAGAACTTCCTATTAAAAAGTGCAAGAGTGGAAATTATGGAACAACAAGAAAACTATCTCCAGAGACACCAAGAAAAGGCACAATCTGGACCACTTCTGTTGGTTCTTGTGAGTTGTGGATACCGAAGATCAAACTAGTAATAACAAAGCCCTTTTCTAAACTAGGAGATCAGAAAAGTATTCCACTTTCCTGAAGCCTTATCTGATCATTTGAGTCAAGTTTTAGAATTCCAACACTAGGTTCTTATTCTTTGCTATAGGTCCATTCTGATGATTGTTCTTGGTTCTGTTCATCTCACAGCTGCCGATGGCCCAGGAGATCGTTTCATCATTGGGGAATCCCAAGCTGGTGAACAGGTGAGATTCATAAGCCTGAAAGACCCTAAAGATTTTAGTTTCATGGACTTTGGGCTTCTAATTCTAGACTTCTGCCATTGTTATAATGGAAATCTTAGAGAAGGATTAGACAGGTTATCAAAGAGATGAAAGGATGGTTCCCATGAGAAAGAACCAAATGAATTATTTCTTAACTGAAAGAATCTGCATCTATTAATATACAGCATGATGTTACTGGTATGTCTCAGATGACATGCCCCACAAGCATTTTCCAGCCCTGTGATTGGATGAATCTTTCTTCTGGTATAAACATTAATGTTTGAATAGAGCTAAAATTTCTAAGTGGTCTTCGCAGAGTTTTCCCCGACTCGTGTTACATACAGGGAAATTTAGAAGAAGCAGATTATTTAATCTTTCTAGCTAATCATTTTGATTAATTTTTCTCATCAGGGAGCTAACCAGAGAACAGGTATTTCTTAATAGAATCGAAGCACTAATGGGCCATGGTCGAAGTACAACAGAAGTCCTCTTAATTAATGCTTTGGATACCAGTAATTGGTCATTTAATTGGAAATAAGTTACAAGTGGGAAATTATCTTTTACTTTTAAAATAAATATAAATGTAAGTTAAATAAATGAACATTTATGTGTCAGTAATTTGATGGAGAGCTAGGCTTTTTTTTTTTTTTTTTTTTTTTCAGTACGCGGGCCTCTCACTGTTGTGGCCTCTCCCGTTGCGGAGCACAGGCTCCGGACGGGCAGGCTCAGCAGCCATGGCTCACGGGCCTAGTCACACTGCGGCATGTGGGATCTTCCCGGACCGGGGCACGAACCCGCTCCTCTGCATTGGCAGGTGGACTCTCAACCACTGCACCACCAGGGAAGCCCTAAGGCTTTTCTTTTAATAAGTATCTGCTATTTGAACTTCTCTTATACCCAAAAGGCATTATATGTGATTTCAAGTTTTAGTTTCTTTAAAGTAGAAAAAAATTTAAGGCCTTTGCAAAGTATCTAAGTATACAATCCTTCTAGATTTTTATTACACTTTTATAATTTTTTTTACAGTTGCTTCACCCATACCTAATTTGACATCAGTTCTTTTTAGCAGCCTTTTTTAAATGAGTTTTTCCAAAGGTTTAACTTAATTTTTATAGGAAAAAAATAACTCCTTTTACACTCATATATCATTGGTTTATGTAATATTTATTTAAATAACTTAATTCAGTAGCAACTATTGCCACAAACTGGTACAAACAAGTTTGGGAGCAAACTCGGTTGAATCTTAGGTGTACAAGAGAAGAGTCTAACAGTTTCAAACAAAGTGTCTGTAGGCATCATTACGTTCAATAGGAAATAGAGAACATATGTTAATCCAGTGAGTTTTGAAAGTTGGTTAAAAGAGCACCTTCCTTATTGACTAGAGGCAAAGGGAAGACCAACGCACTTTTCTGCTACCACCAAACACTCATAAGGATTATATAAAAATAAAGGACGGGGGCTTCCCTGGTGGCGCAGTGGTTGAGAGTCCGCCTGCCGATGCAGGGGACACGGGTTCGTGACCCGGTCCGGGAAGATCCCACATGCCACGAAGCGGCTGGGCCCGTGAGCCATGGCCGCTGAGCCTGCGCGTCCGGAGCCTGTGCTCTGCAACGGGAGAGGCCACAATAGTGAGAGGCCCGCGTACTGCAAAAAATAAATAAATAAATAAAATAAAGGAGGAAATAAATAAATAAATAGGGCAGTTTGAGCAAAAGCTATATCCCACGCCTTAACATGTACTCCCATATGTGCTAAAAATAGAGAGGGGTTGAGGAAGTATATAGGAGAAGGATGGTGCCAATGGTGGTAACCCTAGCTGCCTCACCTCTACATCCAAGCATTGAGGAGTACTGTGTACAGGTCTCTGAAGCTAAGCCTGGCCCTGTAGTAATTAGATCCTTGTCCATGCTGTGCACAGGCTGGTTTTGCTCTTCATGACTGTTTTCCTGACAAAAAGAACAACTAGACCTAGGTCGCTTTTTTATAAATAACTTTCATTATGACCTCATAACTTACTTGACCTCTTAGTATGTGTATCCATCAGCAGTGGGCATACAAAGCATCCATTTTTTTAAACAAAGCCCCAAAATATCAATTATTCAAGGAGTACTTCTCTGATCTTCAACTGAGTCTATCCAATATTTATCAAACATACCTACTGTCTGTACCAAGAAGCACTGTGCTAGGTTCTAGGAATATAAAATAGATTAATACATGATTACTACTCTTAACAGTTTACATATAGTGGAGGAGACAGAGTATAAACAACTAAATATAATACAATATATTAAGTGTTAAACTAATGCTCTCAGTCATGTGCTATGGAGCACAGTAGAGAGGTTGAGCATTTTGTCCTAGAAGGGCTAGGCAGATGACATTGGAGCTGGGCCTAAGAGAGTTTTACAAAAACAGAAACAGAAATGAAAAAGGAACATTCCAAGCAGAAAGAACAGTATAAGTCAAGACCCAGTGGTGTTTGAAAAATTGCATGGTATTAGGAAATTGCAAATAGTTTGTGGTAGTTACAGCCTAGAATACTTAGGCATAGATAGCAGATTGTTAAGAGCCTTATGGACCCTTAAACTTTATTTACTAGTTAAGACTTCCAACTGATAACAAGGAGCACAAGAAGAGTTGTGAAATTAAAAAATTGCCAACTTCTTGTAAGTTCTCATAAAATTTTGATGGGAAAAAAGATCAAAACTATATAAGAAAACAGGGTTTTTCCTCAAGTTACCTGTGATGTACTTTATCTATAACTGATGTATCATATACATACACTCTTTATAGCAATCTCAGGGATCTTGCAAGAGCCAAATTGCTCACTTATTGAAAGTAAATACACTTGAGCACTAGGGGACCATTGCATACACTGAGACAGTTATTTACAACATGGTTTATTGGTGTACCAAAATACTTAACCTTAAATCACTTATAGTTTGGTCCTATTGGTTAGCATTGGACACTTTCAGTTTCAGTTGTGTAATTATAAAGTGCTATCATTGGACAAAGTTCAAAAAATCCAACTCAATATCTCTATTAAGGAAAAATCAAGATTTTTATAGTTTTTACTTTATATAAAGTATATAAGGTACCTATATCAATAAAAATAAAAGAGTTGGTAGTCTTAACAATCTAAAGGAAGTACTTCATTTATTGCTAGAGTTTTTCCAGTTGATTCAATTCAATTCCAGTTTATATGTCTACTCTAAGTAGATATATAAATGTCTTTATATATCCAGTAATATCTTTTACATTAGATTTAATATAAGTGAGCTGGTGGGAATCCTTCACCTACCATTTAGAATTACTGGTTTTGGAGAGGAGCCAAATTTTTTATTTAGCAGCCACACAGAAACACTTCTTTAAAGTTGGTTTAAGCCAAGAAGCAGAGAAAATTACAGGTATAGCCACAGTAAAGCTTAAAGTAAATTTACATAATATGGTACATTGAATCAGACTAAATTGAGGGAGGGCTCCAGGCTAACACACATCAGCTTAAGAAGCAACTACCCTGAAACTCACTTTGGGAATCACTTTCTGCCTTAGCCAAAAAGGCACTTTCAGGGGAATAAAAGGGCTTCTTTAGACCTACATTAAATATTTTTATTGCACAGTCTCAGAAGATAGTTTTGACATTAGCACCTCTACTAAAAAACACATATATCAAAACATTAATGCTTTTCATCAGAAATCACTGCACTGCAAAATGGTCATGTTTAGTGAATTAAGAGATGCACCAGATAATAAGTAGTATCTGGGGTTGAAAAAAAAATTAATGCATTGAGGACTTGCCCAGTAGCGCAGTGCTTAAGAATCCACCTGCCAATGCAGGGGACATGGGTTCGAGCCCTGGTCCAGGGAGATCCCACATGCCGCAGAGCAACTAAGCCCACGCCCCACAACTACTGAGCCTGCACTCTAGAGCCTGCTAGCCACAACTACTGGGCCCACGTGCTGCAACTACTGAAGCCTACGTGCCTAGAGCCCATGCTCCACAACAAGAGAAGCCACTGCAATGAGAAACCCACGCACCGCAACAAAGACGCAATGCAGCCAAAACTAAAAATTAAAAAAAATTAATACATTGAGCCCTAAGCTTTTTTTTAAATTCTATGCATTATCTTGGTAGAAAATTACATTAGAATGTAACAATTCCAAATAAGCCTGAAATGTGTTTTGTTTTGTTTTTCTTGCGGTACGCGGGCCTCTCACTGTCGCGGCTTCTCCCGTTGCGGAGCACAGGCTCCGGACGCGCAGGCTCAGGGGCCATGGCTCACAGGCCCAGACGCTCTGCTGCATGTGAGACCTTCCCGGACCGGGGCACGAAGCCGTGCCCCCTGCATCGGCAGGCGGACTCTCAACCACTGCACCACCAGGGAAGCCCTGAAATGTCTTTTTGTCAAATAACATAATAAGGGGATATAAAGTATGTAGTTCAATGCCAGATTTGATCCCAAGAACCTTTCTCCAGTGACTTGTGGGAGAAAATCAGTGAGAATACCGGAGTTGTAAGCCAAGAAGGATTACATGGTTCATGTAGTTGTTGTGGTAATGAGACCATGCATACTTATTCATTCATTCTGGAAATATTTATTGACTACCAACTTTGTGCCAGACACTTTCTAGGCTTTGGGATGATAGAGCAATAAATATGTCTGGAAAGAGGGTGATTAAAGATTAATGAAATGACTCTACCCAAGATATAGACAGGATTAAGGGAAACTAACAAAGGAATGTGAAGCACTCAGGTACTAGCAACAGTGAGATTTCATTACCTCCTCTAGGTTTGAAGGGGCAAAGGGAGAGAGTAGTACCTAGACCTGGGAGATTGATAGCTATGAGAGAGGTCCACCTAATAGGAGCTGTGGCATCAGTAGTAGAAATGGCATACCCATCACCAAACTGCAGCCCAGCAGGGAAAGGGCAAGGGGAATAAAAATTGTACTTCTCTCTCTCTCCTACCCTCTGATCTCTTGTTGGCCCCTCCCATTGGCTGAACCTAACCAGAAGCCAGAGTGATGGGAAACTGGTTGAAACAGTCCATAGAGGTTGGCCTTATGGGCCACAGCACAGGAAAATAACGATGTGATCTAGAGAGGCAAACAGAAAATGAAAATTTCTGTCTTTATAAGGCTTATATTCTGGAATATAATAATGCACCTAACACTGCCTAGCATAGATTGAGTATTCAGTAAATATTAGCTATTGATGGTATTGTTTATAGCAATAACATTATGGAAATAAGCTTTTTAAGGCTTTTCTAACAAATAAATTTCCAGTTTTACTTTGATTGTACATCTAGTGGAAGGGTATTTTTCCTTAATCATTCCCTAATATTTTTTAATGTGGTAAAAAATGTATAACATAAAAAGTACCATCTTAACCATTTTTAAGTGTACAGTTCAGTAGTGTTAAGAATATTTACATGTTGTAACCTAAAATTTTAAATACCTAAGAAGCAAATGTCTTTGGAAAGATATCATTTTTATTGGGGAATTAATGTTATCTCAGAATTTTCTTTTTGGGGAAATTTAAAGCATTCCTTTTCCCAAATCTGCCCTAAATCATGGCCCATGACAAGTGACTCTTCTGAGGCCAGATCAAACCTATTAGATGGAGCTGACAGAAATATGATTTTTCCTGTGCTGGGAGGAAGTGTGCAAGGTAGGTCCTGTAGTCAGTCTCCCATACCATTCATATGAGAGCTCAAACAATAAAAATCTTGGATATAATATTTAACCCAAATCATTACAGACACTGGAATCATTTTTAAATGATTTATTTACATTTGTTAGACTTTTATTATTAGTTGCAAGGTGAACTAATATATTTTATAAAGATTTTCAAGAGTAATAATTAAAATAATTTTTCTGGCTTGCCTTTATTTAACTAAAACGTTGGTTAATAAAATACTACATTTCTCAAACATCAGAACTTCAGTAAATGATCAACATGATGGTTTTTCATAATTGTCATTCATAAAATCATATTACATGGTATTTTTTTAAAGACTGTAAAATCGCTTTACATATATTAAGAAAATTCACAATGAGTGAGAGACAGTAGTGGCAAATGTAAGTGGTAGTTCTTCAAAAGGAAAGCAGGGCACCAAGAAAGACATCTAAATAAGTCATTACTTAAGTCAAATGAAAGCCTCTTTGGTGTAAGTATATTTGTTCGTGACTTTTATTCCATTTTCCCAAAATGAATAAGACTGTAAGATTTTCCTTTTATGGTTTGTTTCAAAAACTGTCACATCTCCTGCAGACTTTTCCTTTGCAGCAGTAAAGTAAATCGACTCTTTCTTGCATGTTTGTATTTCCAGCCGACTCAGACAGTAATGCCAGGACAAGTCATGCGGGTTACAACAGGTGCTCCAATCCCCTGTGGTGCTGATGCAGTAGTACAAGTGGAAGATACTGAACTGATCAGGGAATCTGATGATGTATGTCATTACCAGGTCTCATGGCTCCATTCCTATGGCGGTATTATAAGTCATGCCTATTTTCTGCAATGTTTATGAGATTAGCCCAATTTTTTTGGTTATGTTAGAACCTTACATTGTAGTGTATAGTAAATAAGGAACTGCCTTAGGCTTGAAAACCTTTTGTTATAGTAGATGTTTTTATGATCATTACTGTGATTACAGCAGAATTTGAGCCACATTTGAGCCAAGAAATTTCATATGCAAGCAAGGAAAGAAACTACCTCAAGATAAAAGAGCAGAGATATTAACTGTTGACTTATCATTCTAGCTGAGAAACTTGTTCATCAAGACTAGTTTCTGGTAAAATGTGAAGGAGATTTTAATAGAGAAGAATTAAACAAAGAACACTTGGGCAAGTTCTTGAATATTACACTAAGCCAAGCATTTAAACCAAACGATCCTTTCAGCTCTGGTTTTCTATAATTCAGGAAAATCTGTGCCGCCAAATTACAGTCTGGAAACATTAAATTTATGTCAGTTCCCCCTCTATTGCCTAAAATACAGGACTCTGTTCTAAGTAGGCCTTTATCTCACTGAAACTAGTGGCAGTTATTGAAACCAGAGGATCAGTCACTAATAAAAGAATAACTTCAACTGATGCTTTAATGACTGGCTATCTTACTTGTTTTGAGAAGTTTAAGATATCTTGTATTTTTAAAGTTAGAATTAATAACAAATATATATTCTCCTCGGCTGGGTATATAGTAAAATTTGGCCATGCTGAGACACACCCTCTTTTCTTGATTTGGGGATTTTCTCTTTAATCACCTTCCCACAAGTAAATCTTATAAAATTCAACTCTTGGCACACAGATCACATTGCCCTGCTGTTAAAACTGTCCAACAGATTTATTGGCATCAGTGAAGCCAGCAGAACATTGAAATCCAGAACACATGCCTCCACAGACTCTGTCAGATGACAAGACACAGTTCCAGTGTCACAATGTTATTCACAGTCCATAAATGTAAAAATGATGATCACCATTAATTTATAGAAATCTACTACCAGATAAACTATAAGTCCTTCACTGAAATTTCTGCAAGTATTTCAGAAATACCTGCAGATATGTATGCAAGGATCCTTGGTAGTATTGAACCCATGATTTAGAAGAGACAGGTTATCTCCATGCACATTCACTGTATCTATTAGGGTAGCCATCTTTTTTTTTTTTCCTAAAGAATGCTGCTTACAAAGTAAGAGTCAGTATTTGAATTGGTACATTTTTTAAAAGCATGAGAATCAGTGAAAATGTTTGTTTGTTTATTTATTCATTCATTCATTCCTTGGCATCAAACCTGATTTTTCAGGAAACTGTGGTAGAAATTCATCATGTTCAAAGGGTTTAGCAAAGGCTTTTCTGTTCCTCTATATTTTTATATATTCTGGGCCTATCTGATGATGAAAGCATCTGAGTAGCTAAATTCTATTGATCAAAATTCAGTTAGATTGTTCTGTTTGAAATTACATGATTTGCTCTTATTATAGGGCACTGAGGAGCTTGAAGTACGAATTCTGGTGCAAGCTCGGCCAGGCCAAGATATCAGGTAAGAACATATAGAATGTATAGCCAACTTTTGTTTCTGCCATGATCATGAACTCAGGAGAGCATGGCTATTATAAATTCACAGCTCAATCAGTTAACCATTAGCTTTCAGGGCTTTTAACAAGTAGCAAAATTAATTTTCTGAATTCTGTATCCCATGTCTGCCCTCCCTACTTTTTTGTAAAGTTGGTAAAGGCAAATGAAATATTCAGAAGCAACATGAGAAGGAGGCAAAGTCATGAACCTACATAATCCACAGTTAATCCTCCTCCTAGATAATCCAGAATTACCCATCCCTACCCCCTTGGTAATCCAGAATTTGATATTAACACAGATACTTTCAGAGTTGAGTATTTATATAATTAGCTGAAAGCCCCTCCCCTATTGACTGCCAATAATAATGGAATAATGTACTACTGTTTATATACAAAGATGAGACTACTGTCTTACCATAAGTAGTGTATATTTGTCAAATGATTTTTCTTACAATTGAATATGTTTGCCCTGATTCTATTAATGCTAATTTGCTCAACATTTTGTAACAAAGCTATACTTCTCCAGTTCCTGTGGCAGCAGGCCAAGAGTGAATGGACCTATACAGCCACAGAACTGGACCAGCCTAAGTGGTCTAAATGGAAATTATCTCCATGACTGTAACCTCATTAGCATTATTCTCCTCACCACAAAGCTAACAAGCTATGGACATGGCATTAGATATTTTCATATAAATGCTTGCCTTACATCAAAGAAAGATTGCAATTGGTGTTTTGGACTGTAATGTGATACAAAACAATTTATAAAATAACTTTCAAACATGAAGTAACATATTCCTGTTTAACAGCAATAGATACAAATCTATTTCTGTCTTCTGTTATGTGATTTAATTTTTTTAATTAAAAAAGCATAGAGTTTGTAGAATCTCTTCGTTTTAGTATTCTGGTCCTGCCTCATCTCTTCACTTTTTCCCCCTTGAGTGTCCTCCTTCTTTAAAGTTTCCCCTGAGTTGAGAAAATACTGTTCTTAGTCATACTGTTTATGGTTCTGCTTTGACTTTCAGACCCATTGGCCATGACATTAAAAGAGGGGAATGTGTTTTGGCCAAAGGAACCCACATGGGCCCCTCAGAGATTGGTCTTCTGGCAACTGTAGGTGTCACAGAGGTTGAAGTTAATAAGTTTCCAGTGGTTGCAGTCATGTCAACAGGGAATGAGGTAAGGAAAAAAAGCGGAGGTTGGGGGGGGGGGTGACAGCAGGGGCAAGATGGTGGGTAGTGGGGCTTTCAGATGAAAGTATTTCTGACATTCTGTGTTCTGTGTTCTAAATAGAACATTAAGGATTATAGATCTTACCACATTTCTATAACAAGGAAATAATAAATTGGCCTCAGGATAGTTCAAGTACAGAAAATGAAAAGGAAGAACTAGAAATTACATATTAAGAAATGTTCCCTTCCATTTATTAAAATGAAATATTACAACCAATGACCTTCCACACACTCAGTACATATAAACAAAGAATGTTGACTGCTAGCTGTAGGTATTCAACTGTGCAAACCCAGTACTTAGTCTGTTGGGACAATCAATTGTGCATACCCTGCTGCTGAGATGATGGGCCACCTCTGTGTGGGAAATAATTCAACGAACTAGGACACCATGGCTAGCCCCTTTTCTTGCTAAACATTCCATGTGATCTTTAATCACCAGGAAGGATTTGAAAATCAGAGGGTTTTTTTTTTCTCTAAAGATAGCATCTCTAGTAGCATGCTATTCAGAATGTGTCAAAATGTCATTTCAGCCCTGATTTAGGAAGGGGAATTTAGTCAGTCTTTTTATGAGAACTCTTGAAAAACTTCCTGTTCCCTGTTTGTTTAAGTTATACAAAACTTCAGTTGGAAGCTGTAAGGTCAAACTGGGAATATTGAAAAGGGAATCTGCTGGAAATTCAAAGCCTAAAAGCAGAATCAAACTATTGAGATTTTTTTAAGTAATTCCTTTAGATCTTATACTATTTTTAAACAGATTAACAGGATTTTGTTTTTTTTTTTCTCTTTTAACCTCTAAAAAGAGGTTGCTACCATTATTTTTAATTTCCTAGGGTCTTGGAGATGGATGTTTTCAAGGGTCTATTACCATTATAGTTCTTTTGGAAAGGGCAAAAGAAAAGAATGTTTTGTTTTGCTAATGGAGAGGTAAATCAGAATTCTAGATTTGCTTACTTCCCAGTATAGGTGTACTAGTCATTCCCAAAAACTATTGACTGACCCAAAATAAACATTCTTTTTAATTGATCTACAAAGTGATGATTCTAATATCCCTAGGATGAACTGACACTATGTTTAGCATCAGAAAGAAATTTCTGTTAAACTGGTTGACTTAATGATCTATTCTTATTTGAGATTTATTTATATGCTTTGTGCATCTAAGTGACTTCATGGGGTTTAGGAAAGCTAAGTACAATGAGCAAACTAATAGACAACTAGTTATTAGGCAACTTTGTTTAAGCTACATGTATTGTGTTCTTCCTAATGACTTTGTAGGCCTGGATTAATATTATCAGTTATCCCCCAGAGTACATTGGTAGTATTTTTTAAGCTATCTTTTTTTTTTTTTTGCGGTATGCGGGCCTCTCACTGTTGTGGCCTCTCCCGTTGCGGAGCACAGGCTCTGGACGCGCAGGCTCAGTGGCCATGGCTCACGGGCCCAGCTGCTCCGCGGCATGTGGGATCTTCCCGGACTGGGGCACGAACCTGTGTCCCCTGCATCGGCAGGTGGACTCTCAACCACTGCACCACCAGGGAAGCCCCTAAGCTATCTTTTATAACCTTTATTAAAACTCTTTACTAGTAGTAGGGAAAAGTGACAGGGTGAGAATAGAGATGGTACATACATGGTAGAATCTAAAGAAGATTTTGTAGTCCTAGTTCCCTGCCCCCATAGATTTGATTGTCCTTAGAGAAGCTTTGACAGATTCCCCTACGTTTTCTGGCCTGCTGTACTTAACATGGTTTTCCAAGGGAATAATGCTTCTAAGTTCCATGATCTCTGGCTCCATGTAGTTTGACATTCCTCCTTACTCCCATCCAAAGTTAGCTATTATTATGACTCTCTATCACCATATAGTTTAGTTCAACAAATGTTTGTTGAATACCTCTATGCCAGACACTATACTGGAAACTAGAGATAAAAGTAATAAATAATGCATAGTATCTCTCCTGAGGCTTGAGATCCTCAGATAGCCAGAAAATAATAAGGAAAAAAAGTATTCATTTATTTCAGAAAGGCCAAAAGAAATTACATTTGTCTATGAATGTGACAAGTCTATAATTTATTCAGTCACAGCACAAGCTCCCCTTAAGTATTAGTTCTGATTTCCCCTGATATGTATGGCTTCACATACGCCACCTCTTGAATCCAGTGTGGTATATTGCTAAGCAGAACGGTAGCCTTAGCCAACCCAAAGAATGCCATACAAGATGTCTATGTATACTATATTTAAAGCCTGCTCTGTATTTTGTGACTACATGATCTTATTCAGGATGAAGGAATTCTTTTAGAATTGGGAAGGTAGAGTTGTAAACAATAACTAACACAGACCAGCTGTTGTAGACATTTGTTGATTTCGACAAATTATGCAGGTTAAAATTTAGGTAATAGAATACCATTCAATAATTACTTAATTGTGGTCGTACATTTCCAACCTCATGTATTTGTTCAATATATATTTATTAAGCATCTGTTACATGCTGGAATGCTCACCAGAGGTTCTCTTAACTAAACATCAGACTTAACAATATATGAATATACTGTACCTTGAACCAGCTTACTTAGAAAGATATTGAACAGGAAACTCAGCATCCAGCAGGGGAGCATCATGCTTTCTTCAGTGGGACCAGTCATCTTAGCAGTTCATACAGCCATCCAACAGCTGTTCTCTTTGTTCTTCAAGTGACATTTAAGTGCAAGAGAACAAGAATTCTACTAGGGGAGTATGGGAGCCAGCAACTTAGAAGCACCATCTCCTACATATTTCTTATAACAATCTTAGGCAACTTCCAGAGTCCCTACAAGGGATATGCCCAGCTTCAAGTGTCACCACATTCGTGGAAGCCCAAAGCTTGGCTTTCCACTAGGGATTTATAGGTCATCTGTAATTTCTTCCATTCCATATGCAAGTTACTAATCAGAGACCATTTTACCAGAAGAAGTGTTGCCTACTAACAAGCTGACATTTTTCTTTATCAGATTTCCAGAGGAACTGAGCTAGAAAGTTAACCCAAGTTCAAATTTGTCCTTAGACATGGCAAAAGGGTTTTATTAAGGCTTTACCCTCACATAAAAGAATGCACTGTCTGCAGAAAATTCGAAAACAGTAATAAAACTAACTACAAGTCATTCTGTTCTTTATTATTACCATACACTGGCAATCCTAAACAATGTCAGTGATAAAATACTCCTTTCCACTGAGGCAGTCTTCTCTCACAACCCCTCCCCTTTTAGTATGCTACCATACTGATGTCAGGCAGTGTTCTGACTCCTGGAGATACAGCAGCAAGCAGGACAGACAAAGCCCCTGCTCTTACAGAATTTATATTCTGATGGGGGGGGGGGCAGGTAGTCAATAAACAAACATATAGTGGTAAATGATACGAATTTTTAAAAAGCCGAGTGAGATAATACAGAATGCTAGCAGAAGAGGTATATGCCAGGTATTATCTATTGAAACTTATTCCACATCAACTCTTTTGTTCTCTCCCCTATACAATAAAGCTGGAAGCCTGAAAGCAGTTTCCCAGACTCTCTTTCCAGCTGTGGTCCAGTTAGGTTTTGCCATTGAGATGCATTAACATGGTATTAGAAGGTGGAAAGAAGGTAGCAGGAGTATATCTCCTCAACTCAGTAACATCACTTTCCTCCAACAGCCCTGGGGACGATGGTGACTGCAGTTACTGATCTTTAGTAATACACGTTTCTTCTTTTGTTTCTCCAACTCTGCCAACACATTTGTAACCAATCCCATGCATTAAATCCTCTCTTCTCCTACCCCCTCCATTTGAAATACCTAGAGGAGTTTTGGTTTTCTTGTCCCGGACCTGACTGGTAGACAGGTAGAGTCCTCTGTTTTACAAAGGCTAATCAGGCCACACTGATGAGGGGAAATTAGAGTGGAAATCTGAAGCCATTGAGGGTATATGCCTCGTGAGCAGAACTGTGTTTCAAGCAGAGGGGACAACAAACACTAAAGCCCTGGAGTACATGCTTATCAAGTTTGAGGAACAGCAAGGAGGCCAATGTGGCTGAAGTATAGAGGGAAAGGAGAAAAGTCAAAGGAGATGAGGTTGGAGAGGTAACAGAAACAAGATCATTTTATTCTAAATGGACAGTTTTGAGGAAGCGAAACATCATGGAACATAAAATGTCTTAAATTTTTAAATGATCACTCTGGCTTCTATATGTATGGCTTGGCATATGGGAGAGAAAAAGTGAAAAGCCAGGAGGCCAGTTAAAAGGATATGCAGTGATTACTGTCTGTACCTCTTTGAAGCTTGTATTGTTTGTTCACTACTGTATTACCAATGCTGATAAAATTGCCTGACACACACACACACACACACACACATACACACACACAAAATTAAATTAAAATTAAAAATTAAAATAAATTTAAAAAAGGATATGCAATACTCCAGCAAGAGATTTGGACCAGAATGGTAGTGGAGATGGTGAGAAGTAATCAGATCCAGGATACATTTTGAAGGTAAAATCAACAAACAGGATTTGCCAGTGAATTCAAGGTAGAAGATAAGAGAAAGTGAAAAATCAAGATGAGCTCCATTCCATAAAATATTTTGTTTCCCTTGAAACTGTAGATGGTGAATTTTAGGTCTTTAAACTGGACATCAGTCAGCCAGCTGCCATTAGCTTCAGGAAGTCAAGATTGTATGCTTGTTATCTAGTTACCCAAAGTACTAGCAATAAATATTCCTTCCATAGATGGTGAGTTTTCTTCTAGTTTCAGTCACCTTCTGCCATATTCCATAACTCATTCATTCATTTCTATTCATTCTCATTCTTCCTACCCCCTCCTTCCCTGTCTCTTCCTCTCTCCCTTCCTCTCTCTCTCTCTCTCTCTCTCTCTCTCTCTGTCTCTCACGCACACACACATACACATACACAGAACTAAGTGTATTTATCTCCACTATGCCTCTCCTTATTTTATTCTGTCTTTTGTAAATCTCTTGGCCACTCTCAATAACAGATGTCTGTACAAACAAGTTTAAACTTCAGATATATAAAGTCTGTCTAAAATTTCCATATACTGTTCTTTGGGAGCTGCCACAAGCAGCTGTTATTATAAAAGTAGAATCTTTAAAATCTTTGTCCCCACTAATAAGAGAAGGAATAAGAAGTTGAGTGTCTACTATGACCAGTACCGCTATGTGCTTTATGATTAAAGCAACACTATGAGGTTAATATAATTATCCTTCTTTTTACATAAGAGAAAATTGAAGCTCAAAAACAAAGCAACTTACCCAACATTATATATGTTGTGTAAGTGATGAAGCCTGGTTTCACACCTAAATCTTTTGGCTGTAATGACTTTTTTCCACTATTCCACAATGCTTCCCACTTCCTTAAATTTCATTTCCCCAGCTTTTTAATGGCAATCTCTGAAACCTATCAGGTTAGATAGTCCATTACTTTCTTCTAGCCACACTATACTTCTTGTCCAGATTAAGGACTATGACTCACCACTTTAAAGTTGCCTTCATAACACTTCAGATAGCTTCACTCCTTTAACCTATTCCTTTGCTTACTGTGGTAATACCCAAAGTGAATGACTCCATTCTCCACTTTCTCCATTTTTGCTCCCAAGCAGAAAAACATTACTGAAAAAATTCATAGAACTATGATTACCTGAACAACTACAAATTACTGCCATTTAATGGCAACCTGGCACTTAAAGTTGTTCAGTAATTCTGATGTAACTGTCTTGTTGATTTTCTAGTACATTCTTCCAGTTCCAGTATGATAGTTCATTCATACACTCTATACCCTCTTTAAACCTCAGTAGCAGCCCTACTTTGTACTCTTGACAGATGACCTAACCACCTTTATGGGAAAAAAGTAAAGGTAAAAAATAAATATATTTGTCAAACTGAACTAGATGAGATCTCCCTCTTCTTCCCATCTCATTACCTCGAAAATTTCCCCATTCCTTTAGCTATCCTCCTTTCTTCCAATCTAAAAGGAAAAGGTACTTCTTTCTAAGAACAATTCCTCTACTTCTACCTTTAGACCCACTTTTTCTCACCTTCCTCAGAACTTTGATTTCTAAATTACTTCCTGTGTCTTCTATGTTCTCTGATTATTTTCTCTCTAGTGGCTCATCCTCCTTTCACATCCAAAAAGACAAAGATTACCGCTATCAGAAGAGAACCTATATTTAAACACCTTCTTGCCTCCTTGAGCTACTGCATATTCACCTCCTATCCACTACCAGCTTTGTTGAAAGAGAGGTCTGCACATGCTGGCTTTCCTTCCTCACTCTGCACTTTCTCCTCAAACTCCCGAATTTCATTATTGCCCCCCATTAGTACAGAAACTGCTTTCCTGAGTATACTATTCACCTCCTAACCTCTAAAACCTGCTCTGATATTTATCTTCCTTAACCTGTCTATATCATTTGACATCAGTGGCATTCCTCACCCACCACCTTGAAACTGTCTCTTTCCTGGTGTTCCATGATTGTTCTCTCTTGATGCCCTGCCAATTACTACTTTTTTTCCTCATCGTTCCTTTTCTTGATCCCATTCCCTAATTGGAATATTCCCCTAGGATGCTGTTCTCTGCTGTGTCTTCCACTCTCTCTAAATTCTTCCTTAGAGTTTTCCTCTCATGTCAAATATATGCAGGTAACTTCCCATATCTGTAGCCCTAAACTTAACCTCTTTTGTAAATTCAAGCCTTCATTTACAACTTCCTCTGGATATTTCCACCTGATGTTCCGCCATTACCTAATCTCACTCACCATCTTTCCCTTCCTACCAGGAAGAGTGGAATACTTCCTTCCTGACTTGCCTCTTTTTTAAAGGCATCACTATTCCCTGAAACTGTTATTGCCAAGGTCATCAGTGACATTTAATTTTTTTCATTTTTAATTACAGTAGAATACACATAACAAAAAATTTATCATCTTAACTGTTTCTAAGTGTATACTTCAGTAGTTTTAAGTACACTCACATTGTTGTGCAACCAATCTCCAGAACAGTTTTTATCTTGCAAAACTGAAATTCTATACTCATTAAACACAGCTCCCCATTTCCTCCCTCCCACAGCCTGTGGCAACCACCATTCTACTTTCTATCTATATGAATTTGGTTACTCTCAGTACCTCATCTGAGTGTCATCATATAGAATTTGTCTTTTTGTGTCTGCCTTGTTTCACTTAGCAAAATATCCTCAAGTTTCAACCATGTTGTAGCATGCGTCAGAATTTTCTTCCTTTATAAGGTTTCTTAAAGGAGGTGAGTCTTGATCCTTCAGTATAGTTTTTAACAATGTAAAAAATGACCATGGATTGGCAGACAGGGAGACAGTGCTGAGTATAGTTGAGGAGGAGAAAGTCATAAGATTGGTGTTTGAGAAAGATCATTTTCAGTAGATGTGGGCTCCTGAGCAACAGAAATGTCAAAACCCCCGTACAAAGACCACCAGAGCCCTGGGTATGACTCATTAGAATTTGTAATCTAGGCAGGTTGCTGGAACTGGACAGTCAGTAGCCTTATCTTTGGAACATATGAATCTATGTGGAGTTACTATTAAATCATTTTGTTCATGATCTTAGAACATGTGGTTCTGAATGAGCTGGTGTTAAAAAACAATTTCAGCTAAGACAGTTTGTGCTCTGTATTATGGTTTGGCACAATTTATCTGTATTAAAAGTCATAGTACACTTTTGCAAATTCTGATTTCAATTTCATTTCTCAGTGCCCCCACTTCTGGTCACTTTCAGCCTAAATTAGCTCATTATCTTTGAGATGTGATCAATCCAGATTGGTACCACTTTTTGATGGGCTATGATTGTGTATTAGGTTTTCTGAGGTAGTTTTTTTGATCTCTACATGCACCATGCCTTTGTGTACTCTTTATTTCATGATAATTTGTTGAACCATATAGCTTACAGCAAATATGCAGCAACATTTAAGGCTCTAGAGTTTATATATTCGGCCACTGCCATACAGACAAACATTAGGACAAATATATTACCAAAGTTTGCAAGGTACTTCAAAGCCATGATTCTAGACTTCCAAACCTGTACGTGAAAATATGTCAAATATTTTAGCATGGTTCTCTTTATAAGAAGAAAGGAGTAAATCTTTGTATTATGTAGTAGCCATCCAGTAAACTCAAAAATTGCTTAAAATGTGTAAGAGACAACAGATTTATTCCAAATTTGGGAAAGGCAAAACCAAGAAGAGTTGTCAGAAGAAACAAGATATTAATATGTCATAAATAAAGACAATAAATATTTACAGACAATATTTTTAATCAACAATAAGTAACCATTATTTTTAGAAGCTTTTGATTAAAATGATTTAAGAATGTGCCATAAACCAGAGAGTTAACAGAATATTTTGGTTATAAAAAGGGACCTTTGTTATCTGGACACAAATTAACTTAGCCATTTTTAACAAAAAGAAAACCCAAATTCTGGTAACAATTTACAATAAAAGATCCATAGGCCGTTTTTCCTTATGAATGAGCCCACGTCATGTAGCCAACTTTGTCAATGTTTTTAATATATATTATTCTTCCTGTATATTCATTATTTGTAGTTATTACTGCCAAGCAATAAGTCATTGCCCTTCAGACCTTCTATACTTTACTGAATAATACTCCTAAATTTATTTTTTACTGTCTTCCTTTATATTTTGGCACAATCAGTAATTTTTACTTTAAGAAAAATATTGTTCTGTTTTTTCCTAATAAATAAAACATAATCATTACCTTGCACAAGCATTCCTCTATCTTCATATATCCTTTCTACCCTGTTAATGATGGTTACTTTAACCTGTTAATGATGTACTTAATATAAACACTAGTATATATTTTTTTAACATCTTTATTGGAGTATAATTGCTTTATACTTTATACTGGTGTATTAGTTTCTACTTTATAACAAAGTGAATCATCTATACATATACATATATCCCCATATCGCCTCCCTCTTACGACTCCCTCCCACCCTCCCTATCCCACCCCTCTAGGTGGACACAAAGCACTGAACTGATCTCCCTGTGCTATGCGGCTGCTTCCCACTAGCTATCTATTTTACATTTGATAGTGTATATATGTCCATGCCACTCCCTCCCTTCTTCCTAGCTTACCCCTCCCCCTCCCCATGTCCTCAAGTCCATTCTCTACGTCAGGCACTGGTATATTAAACATTACAGTGTCCACATATCCAAGATTATTTACCAGTCAATCAAATTAATATTAGTTTAAGATCTTAGAGTTAACTGAGGATCTGGCAATTAAAATTTAATTTCTTATAAAGTCATGATTTAATAGAAGCGTTATAAGAATTCATCTTGTAAGGGAGGAAAAATATTTTTTCCTCTACCTTTCTAATTTCTCAAGCTCTGAATTTTATTACCTCTGTAACAAAAGACAGATTAATAAGAGAAAAGCACAGCATTAATTTAATGTAAGTTTTATGTAACACGAGAGCCTTCATTTAAAAAAAATGAAGACCTGAAGAATCAGTTAAACCTGAGCATTTTTTTAATTAATTTTGATGAAAAATGGAAAGTTGTGGAGAAATATGAAAGGACAGAAGTCATGAGGAAAGTGTAGTAAACTGGGGGAAACTTAGCAAGGCCTGTTCCTTCAGATTCCTCCCTCTGTCCCTTCATCTTCAGAGATAAGGATGCTCCTTTCCTCTGGGCATAGGGAGGGCACCTCTAACATAAGGGTTTTTTGCCGTTTTTCAGGGGGAAGTCAGAAAGTCCTTCCTGCATGTACTATTTCTCAAATTCCTTCAGCTTAAAATATTCACTATGCCAAATGCCATATTTTGGGGTAGCATGTCTTGAACCTCATCAGTCTCTTTTCACAGAGACATTCCATATCGTCATCCCCATATTTAGATGAACACAATTTAGAAGGTTCAAATTAGGATTTTTTTAATAAGAAAATAGGGAATTCCCTGGCAATCCAGTGGTTAGGACTCCACACTTCCACTTCCGGGGGCCCAGGTTTGAACCCTGGTCAGGGAACTAGGATCCCACAAGTCGTGTGGCATGGCCAAAAAAAAAAACCTATTAAGATTTTTTATATATGTGTATGTATAGCTGATTTACTTTGCTGTACAGCAGAAACTAACACAAGGTTGTAAATCAACTGTACTCCAATAAAAATTAATTTTAAAAAATTTTTTTAAATAAGAGTTTTTAAGAATAGAAAAAAAAAAAGCAGAGAGACCCAAGGCTTACATAACTAGAATGTTATACTAGTATAACTTTCTTACGTGGTAGTAAAGTTAGGAAAAAGACATAGGACAGTTTTTAAACTAAAATTATTAAATCAGTCTAACATGTCCAGAATCATGATAATAGAAATAGAATATGAATTTTTTCTAATACAATTTGTAAACCTCTGTATTTATAAACCAAATTCTTAAGGACTCCTTAGATTATGTTTAAAAGCTCTGTATGTTCCTTTTTCTTTCTTACATCCAAGCAACCAAGGCAATTAATTTAACTCTCAATTAAAACTTTTTTTTCAGAGTTTAATTAAAAGCCATTTAGAATAAGACCATTCTCCATTAGAGTTTATAATCTGACTTTTCTCACCTTTTTTTGTGTTAGGTCTGTTTGTCTGGACTATCTAGGTATTTCTAAGGTGTGGCCATAATTAATTAATGTCCATAATTAATTAATGTCCATAATTAGTTAATTACATTTTCCAAAAGAAGGAGAAAGTAAGGATGTATAAGGAAGCTGTTTGCAATGGATATGGTAATAGTTACTGACCTATAAAGTTCTAATACCTTCTCTTTGCAAAGAGGAGAAGTCTTAGATGCAGACAAACCCATTTCAATACATTAAAAAGAGAGAAAGTAAGTTATTACAACCAGTCTTAGGCCCTTTGACAGTTCCATCAAGACCATCAAGATAGAATTAAATAGGATTATTCCATCAAGGTAGGATTAAATCTCTGAAGAACAGAAACAAAGAGAGAGGTCTCTTAAAATAAACTAAGTGATTTCTCTTTTAGACAAATAAGACAGAGAATTTCCTCAATACAGGGTTTAACAAACTTGTAAATATTTTGTATTTTTATTAAAATTTCATTTTGAAGCAGTGCATAACAATAAAAGTGATAATCATTGAATATTCTGAATTGTATTCACCCTTTATTCTAAAAGTGCTTTCAAGTGAATAATTGTCATGTCAAAAGTACTCCAAAATGACCACTGCAATTCCAAATTTTCCTTGATGAAACTATGCTTTCTAGAAAAATAAATGCAAGAAAGATAAAACAGAAGCCAACTTATGCCAGGAGAAGTACAAGTTTATTATTAGATGAATCCATGAATTCATTAGCTAAAAGCCAGTCAACAGGGAAAATATCACTTATATATATCTAAAGTCCTTAAAACTAAGGCTGAGAATGGAACTGGAGGAATCAGACTCCCTGACTTCAGACTATACTACAAAGCTACAGTAATCAAGACAATATGGTACTGGTGCAAAAACAGAAATACAGATCAATGGAACAGGATAGAAAGCCCAGAGATAAACCCATGCACCTATGGTCAATCTATGACAAAGGAGGCAAGGATATACAATGGAGAAAAGACAGTCTCTTCAATAAGTGGTGCTGGGAAAACTGGACAGCTACAGGTAAAAGAATGAAATTAGAACATCCCTAACACCATACACAAAAAGAAACTTAAAATGGATTAGAGACGTAAATGTAAGACCGGACACTATAAAACTCTTAGAGGAAAACATAGGCAGAACACTCTTTGACATAAATCACAGCAAGATCTTTTTTGATCCACCTCCTAGAGTAATGGAAATAAAAACAAAAATAAACAAATGGGACCTAATGAAACTTAAAAGTTTTTGCACAACAAAGGAAACAATAAACAAGACGAAAAGACAACCCTCAGAATGGGAGAAAATATTTGCAAATGAATCAACAGACAAATGATTAATCTCTAAAATATATAAAGAACTCATGCACCTCAATATTAAAAAACAAACAATCCCATCCAAAAATGGGCAGAAGAGCTAAATAGACATTTCTCCAAAGAAGACATAAGATGGCCAAGAAGCACATGAAAAGCTGCTCAACATCATTAATTATTAGAGAAATGCAAATCAAAACTACAATGAGGTATCACCTCACACCAGTTAGACTGGGCATCATCAGAAAATCTACAAACAACAAATGCTGGAGAGGGTGTGGAGAAAAGGGAACCCTCTTGCACTGTTGGTGGGAATGTAAATTGATGCAGCCACTATGGAGAACAGTATGGAGGTTCCTTAAAAAACTAAAAATAGAATTACCATATGACCCAGCAATCCCACTACTGGGCATGTACCCAGAGAAAACCATAATTCAAAAAGACACATGCACCCCAATGTTCATTGCAGCACTATTTACAATAGCCAGGTCATGGAAGCAACCTAAATGCCCATCGACAGACGAATGGATAAAGAAGATGTGGTCCATATATACAATGGAATGTTACTCAGCCATAAAAAAGAACAAAATTGGGTCATTTGTTGAGACGTGGATGGATCTAGAGACTGTCATACAGAGTGAAGTAAGTCAGAAAGAGAAAAACAAATATCGTATATTAACGCATGTGTGTGGAACCTGGAAGAACGGTACAGATGAACCAGTTTGCAGGGCAGAAGTTGAGACATAGATGTAGAGAACAAACGTATGGACACCAAGGGGGGAAAGCGGTGGGGGGTGGGGGTGGGATGAATTGGGTGATTGGGATTGACATGTATGCACTGATGTGTATAAAATTGATGACTAATAAGAACCTGCTGTATAAAAAAATAAATTTAAAAATTTAAAAAAAAAACAAAAAACTAAAGTTGAACCCTTGAGAGCTAACCCTAAAAGTCAGCAGGCCAGAATGGGGAGGTAGATCTCTCTGAAAGCCAGTTTCTCATACATAAACAAAGAAAAGTTCTTACAGACACACAACAATGTAGCCAGTTGACAAACAAAATGGTTAGTAGCAAATCAACACTTTAGCAAACCAACACTAAGGAAAACAAAAATCCTTACAAATTCAGTCAGATAACCAAAAAGTCCTAGGAATCTTACTCTTAGAGCAGAAAAATTTTCCATCTACCCTTCTAGGTTCTTTGGCTAATCTAATAATTAAATTGACATAAGGCAGATCAACAGGAGAAAAGTTTAATTTTGTACATACAGGAATCCCATAAAAATATGAGACCCAAAGGCAGTCAGGCAATTGAGGCTTGAATGTCAGTCTGAGCTAGGGAATGGGATAGGGCCTGGGGCTTCAAAGGGGAGAAGGGCAGTTCAGGAAGATGAGAAGAACAGATGTTTAGTAATCAGATGTTTGCCCTACCATGCAGGTAAGTCAGATAAAAAGTTATCTCTGGTAATGGCTCTCTTTCTGGGCCAGGCCCCCTATCTAAATTCTTTTAGGCAGTTAAGGGAGTAGTAAATGTTTTTATTGAGTCTGCTGGGTCTTGATTGCCTTCAGCTGAAAGTAATGCATGTGCCAAATGGGCACATTTGGAGGTGGCATATTCTGCTCCCCTTCAAAAACAAAATAAATTTCAGCTAACTTTGGGAGCTCAACAAAAAAGCATCAGAGTTTAATGTAAGTGCTGGACTTACCATCATAAAGACTCCCCTGAGCAAAGAGGCTCAAAAGACCTCAGTGAAGTGCAATGTAACCAATATGAGAATAGTGGTGGCATGAGGTCTTGCCTAAGTGTTGGTAGGGACCTTCATGACCATCATTGTCCTAATACAAAGGCCACCAAGGAAACCTGTTGATCATACAAAGCTGGATATATTAAAGTTTCTGAGCAAGGAAGAGCATCACCTTGAAAGTCTCAGTAGTGTCTCAAGAGGAGGAAGTTACAGAAGGATACTTACAGGATTTTGAGGACTGGGATTGGTCATGAGGTGGTTTTAAGGTAGTTAGTAAGTATGGTCTAGGCAGACTGATCACATTTTGTGAAATAGGTGAGTTGCTGAAACAATTTCATTTTATCTTTGGAGCACGAGTCCATATGGAGTTACCATGGTCTCTAATTGTCCATAATCTTATAGGACCATACAGGTCTGAACAAGCTTATGTTATAACAATTTGACTTAAGATAGTTACATATCACAGTTTGGTACAGTTTACCTGTTATGCAAGTAATCATACAGTTTTGCAAGTAGATGTGTCTATTTTATTTCTCAGAAGGGAAGAGTCTGTAGGCAAGATAGCCAATTATAAGGCTTTTGCAGAAATTCAGATATATTGAATGCCTGAAATTGAGGGATGGGGAGGGTTGATAAGAGAGTGAATAAAAATGTAGTGTCAAGGAGGAGATGGATTCCTGTGTATAAAGCAGCAAAACATTAAAAAAAAAAAAAAGATGGAGTAAGGATTAAGGATTGAAACCTTTGGGAAGATAGTGGACTACAAAAGGAAAAAAATCAAAGGCTAAATGTTTGAAAGCTGGAAATACAGTGGCACCATTGACAATAACAGAAACAGGAAATTGAAATTTAGTATGGGGTAGATAAGAAAGTAACAAGGTATCAAGATAATGGGTTATGTTTTTGTTTTCTTGTTTGTTTGTTTTGGGTTATGTTTTATTTTACTTTATATTGTATTTTTTCTTTTATATTTTAACTACAATAAGTTTCAGGCATCATTCCAGAGATGACTAGAAGTATAAGAAGCTGGAAAATAAGATTACATTTTTAAAGAGGAATATTGTGAATTTATTCTAGTGTATGCAACCTTATAATCTTCCATTCGATTCTGTATGTTTTCTTTGAAGATACTTAAAATGCACTGGAAATCCCATACCCTCACTTAACTAGCTATTATTTCATTATGTCAATTTTACAGACAAACAACTGGTTCTCCAGTGATCGCTAATTGTTCTATTATTTCTGGAACTGTGTGCAGCAAAATAACAGAGAGGAACATGAATGGCAAAGAAACCACCCTAATAACGGGGAAATCTTATTACTCAGTTGGTGGTCAGTACCCTTTGTGAAAAAACTATTATATAACCATTCAGTTTTCTTTCTGCAGCAACTTGTCTGATTAATGGAGTTTAAAAGCTGCAAGCCTTGGCCTTATAAAATTATAAGTTCAATAACTGTGTGTTAATTAAGATCAGAAAATTAATCTGTATTAGTACTGCAATAGCAATTTTCCAAGCTCTGCCAGTGACAAAGGATGAAAGTGGGTTAGTGTCACATGGGATCTGATTAAGTTAGATTAGTGCAGTATTTGAAGGGAAGTCTCCCAGGTGACAGTGAATAAGATGATCAAAGTTTTTCTGCAGATATTTTAAGGGGACAGTTGTTTGCAAAGCTACTACTTTTCCAACATAAAGCCAAAGGTCCAGCCACATGGTATCACTAATGAGTCAGAAGGAAGACTAAAGGGGCTTTAGGTCATTGTTTGGCAGAACTGAGATACAAAACCCTGGGTATTGGCCATATTAACAGCCTAAGCATCTGAAATGTGCAGGCTTGCCTTCAACCTCCTAAGATAATATTCCAGATTTTCTCACTTCAAAGATGTACTTTTTTTTCATTTTGTAATTTTCTGAAATCAAAGTATATCTTAAAATTGTGTAAATTAAACTTGCATGTTGTATGTGTCTGTGTGTGTTAGGGACCTCCTACTCTTAAGTATTTTATAATCTAATAAATGTAAATCTGTGTTCACGTTATGAACTGATTCCATCCATACTAGCACCTAGGAGGAACAATATGAGAACAATTGGGGGGAATTAGGTGCTCTTTCAATATCATGTATCATAAAGAAAGGACAGAGAATTGTTTTTATTGTATATTTATCTATGTTAACTGAGTGTTCATTATCTCAGTCCTAACAACTGCCTTTCAAGGTAGTTTTATTACTATATATTATAAATGAGAAAATTATGGCATAATGTGTTTGGGCAACTTGAATCTGAACCTTATCTGAATAAGGTAGACTCTTGCTTGCTACTACGCTACACTGCTTCATTGGAACATCCTAACATAAAATAAGCTTCTTATAATTTTCTTCATTGACATATAATAGTAGATATTAAATCTCTAAAGGGTGATTCAGTTCAAAGTCATGGAATCATGGGTGTGTGCAGTTAAGTATTACTTGTTTAAGTTTGCTAATAGAGGCAAGATATCTGGCTCCCTCTCCTTCAAATAAGTTTGACTTCTTCGTTACTACTGATCCCACTTCACAAAAGAGATCAAAAGCTTGAAAGAAAAGATAAATGATCATTCTCTTCAGACTTGAGAATATCATGTCACACAGTCTCTTCCTCAAATATTCTCAGTGAAGGACAGATTAGAAAATAATAGTGGGAGGAAAAAAGAAAGTTTTTTTTTTTTAATTTGACCCAGTAAACAACCAACCAGTAGAAAGGCAGCTATCTCCAGAGCACTATTCTGTCAAATTGTAGCCAAAGCTGGTGTGAATTTGGCCTGCTGTTTAGTCACCACTTAAATTTCTGCATGTTTTTTAATTCTGGAGGACTGTTTTCTGATCCTCCTATGCTTTCATTATTTATCAAAGATCCTTTAAGCATATATCTTCTATGGGCCAGATACTGTTATAGGTGCTAGATGTGCTAAACTCTGTTTACTAGATCTATTTTTTCCCCATTAACAATAGGCAATATTATCCTAAGAAAATAATTTGTAGTGGTTTTTTTTTTTTTTTTTTTTTGGCTTTGTAGCTGCTAAATCCTGAAGATGACCTCTTACCAGGAAAGATTCGAGACAGCAATCGTTCAACCCTCTTAGCAACAATTCAGGAACATGGTTACCCCACAATCAACTTGGGAATTGTGGGAGACAAGTAAGTATTGGATTTTATTTTGAAGTTGTTATTGTACAAATATGAATTTTGGGAATACTAACTAGGCGGGATTGTTGCTAAAGAGAAAGAAATTTAATACCATAATTTTCACTTATTTCATTCTTCAGAAGTCAAAGAATTATGGAGATGTCTGTGTCCTTTAGCGATAGACATTTTCCTGGAATGCCTTTTACAATAGGAGAAATATGTTGCTCTGCTTTGGGTGTTATTCCTATTCATACTTTTACTTATGTCAAGAAAGATAGGGAAGACATGGGTGAGAAGAGTAAGAAGGAAATGTCAAAATTAGTACTAACTGATTCTTTGAAGTTTAAGTACAATTATTTTCTAGAACTTTTATATTGATTTTTGTGTTCTTATAAAACCTGAGTTTCTCCAGGCTTCACCCACTTGTAAATACAAAGGGAGGCACATTGACTAAAATTGCCCATCTCTGAGAGCATATTACCCCATTTACTAAATTAACTCAGCCCTCTGCTAAATTCTCCAAGTATTTCTATAAATTTCCAACTGCGTCTCCAGCTCCAGCTGCACATGCAATCAAAAACAAGTCTGCTCTTTCTGAGCATCCCACTTCCATGCAACACTGCTGTTCAGCCATCTTTCACCAGGCACTATTTCCAGTTCACCAGAGGTGTGCCTGCTCTTAGTAACACTCAAACAACAGCCCGCTGGAGACAAAGCTAGGAGACATATCTGAGTGATGGATGCCCTGATGTATCTGTCACCCATAATTGCCCCTTTCTGTCTTATCACCACCTTGTCACTGAGCAAAGCTCATTATGCCTGGATCCTTCTTCCCTTAAGATGAGTGCTTTCCCAGGGCTCAAATATACTCTTGAAAAGGCTCTGTCCTACCATTTCACAAGGTATGCTGGGACTCCTATAAACCCCAGTTTAGGCTCAAACTGGACACAATGTAGTCCAAATCTGGAGCACAGCGTCTTGCTAGTAACCTGAAAGGCAGTAGTTTTTATGTTAATCTCACCTTTTAAACTTCTCTTCTTTCCTCCTGATTTTTTTCTTTCTCTGTGGACACTGGAGTAGAGTCTGTGACACATATTTTCAAACATCATTTTATTTTTTTAATTCACCATTTGTATTTACCTGAAAGTTTAGTTCTAGAGAAGTCCATAGGTAAGTAACCAGCCAACTTAGAACCCATGCTGGTGAAGCCAGTGCTGCAGGTTACCTAGTATCACCCTGACCCAGTCTCCGTAGCCCTGGGAAGGGATAGAAAGAACCCAGTGAAAAAAAGCATGGAGGGTTGAATTTGGACCTGACTGGTAACCCATCCTTTCATATATATAAACTTCCAAGCATCTAAAAATTATCCTGATGCAGATACACCTTTAAAGAAGGCAAAAAGTAATTTCTGAGAGGAGGTAGGATGAATCCAAGAGTTCCAACAGCACAGAACAGACCTGAAACTCTAGGGAACAAACGCACCAGATTTAGAATTTGTTTCCCAGCCACCGCTGACTTTGGCCCTGCCTCCAAGTGCATTAATGAGCTCTAAGAACTATTATAAGGTAAAAGGTGCTTTTTGTTTGTGTGTATCATTTTTACCTTATGCTGTCTTGACTATAATTCTGTTCATTCTCTCCTCCTAATGTTGTACTTTTGTATTAAATAAAAAGCTAACTTGATATATACTATATATGCTGCCATTACCTTACTACAAAGGCCAAAACACCATTGAAAGGTTCCTATGTTGATATGCTAATATTTGATTTTCTAGGACCAGCTGTTGATTCGTTGTAGACATTTCCTAATAATTAATGTTGCTATTACATGTAACTTCAAAATGTCCCTTGAAACAACAGCATATAAAGAACAACAAAACTTATAAGCAAGATATAGGCAATTTTGAGAATATGCACATCTTTAGTATATTCTTTTCTTGGATTTAATACCTTACATAAAACTGAGAACAATTTTTTTTTAAATACAATTGATGCAAATCTAAACTTTCTCAGCCTTAGAGTGCTGTGTTGAAGAGGCCCAGAGTAAATGGTTTAAAATGCAGAGGTGGAATGTGGGAGGAAAGAATTTATAACTGTTCAGATGGAAATCTGTGCTGGGAATTTAGCAAAGGAAACAACGCACATTTAATCTGCAGCCTGTTGATATTCTGTGAAGGTTGTCTCCCTCTTCATCCTTCTCTTTCCTATATAGCCGTTTGCTAGTGAAAGCTAATGTTGTTATACAGAAGGCTCTATGTGAAGCTCTCCAGGGAAACAAGCAGGGTCACGGGAGAAACTACCCTATGTTTAAAGCAGGGAGAGAAATAGCTCAAGAATGTCAGCAAGCACAGAACCCTTACTCAGCTATGCCAGATAAGAGTAGGGAGTAAGAGTGCTATTCTTGTTATTTTTAAAAGGTTTCAGTCTGGGTTTAAATTCTGTATGATTCTACTTCTTAGCTCTTATTCTTACCACCTACCATGACTTTAACAATAAATGTTAAAATTGAAGGGTAAGACTCTATAACTTATTTGGATTGACCTGGATGAATTTTGCCTTTGTTTCTTGTACATTTCATTTAAAAAGAGGGTACAGTGGAGCTTATGGGAGGGGTGCTTCAAATACGTGAGCATTAACTATATTTTTAAAAGATTCATTTTTAACTATTATGTGAATATTAAAACACATTCCTTAGACATATTTTCTCTCATTGTGTGGAACACAATACCATTGTGGTTCCTAGCGTTTTTCTTTAAAAAGACAAATTTTTTACAATGTAAAAAAAATTTGATTGAGGTATAATTTACAATGTTATATTAGTTTCAGGTGTACAACATAGTGAGTCAGAATTTTTATAGATTATACACCATTTAAAGTTATAAAATATTGGCTGTATTCCTGTGCTATACAGTACATTCTTGTAGCTTATTTATTTTATACATAGTAGTTTGTACCTCTTAATCCTCTACTCCTTAATCCCTCTTCTCTTCCCTCTCCCCACCGGTAAACACTAGGTTTTTTTTCTATATATGTGGGTCTGTTTCTGTTTTGTTATACTCACTAGTTTGTTTTATTTTTTAGATTACACATATAAGTGATATCATACAGTATTTGTCTTTCTCTGTCTGACTTATTTCACTAAGCATGATACACTCCAGGTCCATTCATGTTGTTGCAAATGGCAAAAGTTTTTTTCTTTTTCATGGCTGAGTAGTATTCCATTGTATATACCCCATCTTCTTTATTCATTCATCTGTTGATAGACTTTTAGGTTACTTCCATATCTTGGCTGTTATAAATAATGCTGCTATGAACACTGGGGTACATGTATCTTTTCAAATTAGTATTTTGGGATATATACCCAGGAATGGAGTGGCTGGGTCATATGGTAGTTCAGTTTTTAGTTTTTTGCGAAGCCTCCATACTGTTTTCCACAGTGGCTGTACCAATTCACATTCCCACCAACAGCATAGAACGGTTCCCTTTTCTCCACATTCTCACCAACATTTGTTACTTGTGGTCCTTTTGATAAAAGCCATTGTGGCAAGTGTGAAGTGATATCTCATTGTGGGTTTGATTTGCATTTATCAATGATTAGCAGTGTTGAGCATCTATTCATGTGCCTATTGGCCTTGTGTATGAAAAAGACTAGCTTTTAAACCCAGAGATGTTCATTGAACTTGCCCAGCAATATACAAGTTAGTGGCAGAGGTGGAAATGGAATCTAAGTTTCTTGAAAGTAACAATCCACAATTCTCATTATGAAGACAAGATAGTATCATTATGAAGATATTTCATTTTAGCTAGAACAGGAAGGATAAATAGGATTTGTGTATTTAGAAAAAGAGAGTATGTTAACCAAGTAGGAAACGGAATGAACAAAAATAGAGAAGTAGAAAGAATAGTTTACTCAGGTCAGGCCAGACTGTTTAGAGTAGGAGGTTCAGGTAAAAGGATAATATGTGTAAATTTGGTAGAAATTTGAAGCCAGATTTTAAAAGGTTTTGTAATCCAGGCAGCACTACCCAATTTGGTTAAATTTGCAGCTTTTTTAAAAAGCAGAATTAACATAGTAAACCATATTTTGGAAAGATAATTTGCCCAAGTTGTATCACATGAGCTAAAGTTGGAGACCTACTAGAAATAAGAACAACAATACAGTTTGTTTATTCATTGTTCAGTTAGTCAGGAAGTATTAATTGTGTACCTATTTGAATCACCTGGAGATCTTATTAAAAATGCTGATTGTGATTCAGCAAATCTGGAGTGGGCCAAGATTTTGCATTTCTAACAAGTTCCCAAGAATACCAAGCCACTGGTTCATGGATCACAGGAAGTAACAAGGGTGTGGTAAACTTAATCATGATTCTACTATGAACTTTTAACCAAAGGCTCTTGAAGATTCAAAACTGAAATAGATATAGATCTTGTCCTTAAAATTACATGTACTGTAAATGCACTATGAACTACAGCCTAGTAATAAAGATGTTTTAGAAAGTTCCAGAGCTTATGCTCAAATTTGGAAGTAGAATTTTTAAAAAAGAGATTAAATCGAAAGACATTTTGAAGGCTATTACATAGAACAGAAGGGCGTCAGTGTTGATTCATCTTCATCTGGATTGCAAAGCCTCATCAAAATGGTATGTGTCTGTAAACACAAATAAAATGCCTGCATAACCCAGCTATTAGGTCTCTCTACCACAATTTTACATTCCTCTCCAGCAATACACCATTTCAACTTCTTCATTCTCCATTTGTAGTTTATTCTTTCTTGTTTTGGCAGCTTCTCTTCCTATGCTCATTCCCAAATGGAAGTGTCACCATGGCTCACCCTTGACCTTTTTTCCTTCTAATTCTGTATGCTATTGACTCCCAGATCTTATCTCTGTCTTGAGCTCCATGCCTAGATCCACCTGCTTACTAGGTATATTTTCTTTAAGTTCAATAGGCAGAGCAAATTCAACATGTAAAATTAAATTCATTGGGCTTCCCTGGTGGCACAGTGGTTGAGAGTCTGCCTGCCGATACAGGGGACACGGGTTCGTGCCCCGGTCCAAGAAGATCCCACATGCCGCGGAGCGGCTGGGCACGTGAGCCATGGCTGCTGAGCCTGCGCGTCCGGAGCCTGTGCTCCGCAACGGGAGAGGCCACAACAGTGAAAGGCCTGCGTACCGAAAAAAATAATAATAATAAAAATAAATAAATTCATTTTCCTTCCTTTCCTTTCTCACTGTGCCTCCCACTTCCATCTTACTCCATTTCTTTGAGTTCTTCTAGCTCAGTGACTGTGCCCACCAGCCACCCAGTCACCCGAGCCATAAGAAACCTGAATGGAAAGCTTCTGTCTCTCACTCAGCCCTATATTTAAATCCCATACAGTTTCCCTCATCAGTACTTCTGTACATTCCTATCTCTTCATTTCTACCATCCTGGCTTAGTTTGGGGCTCCGTTTACTTTTTGTCTAGGCACATGAGGCTATCCTCTTAACTGGTCTCCCTGCCTCAAGCCTTGTTTTCCTCTAACTCACCCTCTATTCTGCTACAAATATGATCTTTCCAAGGTGCCAATTATATACTTGTGGCAGAATTGGGGTTTTATTATATGTGGGTAAGTATACTCTAATAATCCAACAAACTTTTATGAAGTTATGCTATATCAGATGTTGTCTCAGTCTTTGGTACTACAGAAATGAGTAAGATAGTTATTAGTAAGAACTACAAAAAAGTTTTCAATTCTATTTCACTCCCGTCTTTCCTCCCCACCCAATCCACATCCATTTTCTCCAGCCTCCTCACTCCAAACATGCCAGTCTTTTCCTGGAAAGAGATACTAATCTTTACTTACTACCTACTATATATATAGTACTATACTACATTCTTTCACTTACTTATCTTGTTTAGGCCTCATGAAACAACCGATCCAGATAAGTGTCTTTTATCCCCATTTTGTAGATAATAATACTGAAGCTAAAAAAAATTAAATAAGCTGTTCAGAGTCATACAACTAGTAAAAGACAGAATGAGGAGTCCAACCTAGGCCTGTCAAACTCCAGGGTCTTTCTCCTTTTGCTGTACCATGCTGCCCTCTTAACTGGGCTTAGCACCCACAATTTATTAATATTAAGGTTAATAAACTAAATATTCTATATCCATTTTAATAGATAAAACCCCTAAGTAAATAGTAACTATCAATATTTCAAAAGCCAGAGAGGAAAATTTAGTTTAAATTTTGAATTAAATATTGACTGTAGGTATGAATGAATTATAAGGACTTGAGTTGCAAAATTCTAGATCTTTAGGTGATATAGAAGTGGGAGAAAAAGGCAAGAGGATTTATTACAGTAGCTCAAGTTTACTTTCTGGACCCCTAAATAAAGCTGCTTATTCACTGTAAAATAGACACCTCTCCCTTCCATAAAGAGAAAATCCCCTTCCTTTTATAATTTCTTATTTTATCTTTCCTCCCACAACTACTAGAGCCACTTTTGCAGCATTTATTACCTCTGGGTAATTTGTTATAACAAGTTCATAGTATCTTCCAGGGGGTGGGAAGGAGTGGAGAGAGGAGAATGGGAAAGAGGAGAAGAGAGCGTGCATGCAATGTAAATAATGGTAATTTGGTATTCAGATCTACATTAATTCAATTTATAAATGACTGAGATTCACAAGTGGCTACCCTATTCTAACCTTTCCCCTACTCACCATCTAAGCTCCTCTGTCAGTACTTTTAAGAGAAGGGAAGCTTTTTGAGAAGTGAAAGGGGAAAAGCCATGAACAGCAAGAAACTTTAAAAGAACAGTTAATCTCCTTATTCCCTGACTCTCAAGACCCAGTCTGTTTAGGAGAGGTGTTTTATTAAGCCCAAATATCCTCCACATTGGCTAAATGTGTTTGTTCTGTTCACTTTGCTGTACTTCTTGATAATCTAATATTTAGAGGTGCATTTGTGTTTAAAAGTATTCTACCTGAGAGTGAGTTGTTCACATGTTAATATTTAATAGTTCAAATCAGACATGCAACATCTGGGTAAATCTGCTGTCCTAAATAAACAGGAACTAATCACTTAGAACTTAGAGTTCTTTGACTCATAGGGCAAATCCTGAACAGGACCACATCAGAACCTTAGCATAGCAAGATACTGTAGGCATGGCAAGAAGTACCTTTGACAGCAGGAAAGGACTCTAGAAAGGTAGATAGGAAGATAACTTAAACAAATGCTTTCCATTTCAACATTCTTTCTTCAGTCTTCCACCTTGTTTCCAAAATTCAGGTTAATACTAAAGCATAATTCAGCAACATATTAGTAACATTATGAGCTAAATGAAGATTTGTTTTTTTGTTTTTAACTACCCTGGAGTCTTGCCCACCATCTGTAATATTATTTTTAAAGGAATGTGTTCCAGGTTCCAAACAGCCAATTTCTCATATAGACTCTGGGAACATAATCTGTGAGTTAGGAACTACCTGTGCGAAAAAAGACTCTCCTGAAGCAGTCAGCTTACTACTGACTGTATACTGTCTTTCAGTGCTGTTTAAGGAGTTGTATTGGGTTGGCAAAAAAGTGCCTTCAGTTTTTAAGTAAAAATAAAAGACACATTTTTCATTTTCACCAAGAATTTTATCAAGCAACATATTCACCCTTTTGTTCGACTACCTTTGCCATTTTCAGGCAACTTTGTAATTCCATCTTCCCAAAACTTATCCTTTTGAGCAAAGAACTGTTCCAGGTGCCTTTTACAGTCTTCCAGGGAATTGAAATTTTTTCCATTAAGAGAATTTTTGAATAAATGGAAATCCAACGGTGCAATGCCTGGTGAATACGGCGGATGAATCAGAACTTCCCAGCCAAGCTCTAACAGTTTTATCCTGGTCATCAAAGAAGCATGCAATCTTGAGTTATACTGATGGAAGATTATGCATTTTCTGTTGACTAATTCCAGACGCTTTTCGTTGAGTGCTGCTTCCAGTTGGTCTAACTGGGAGCAGTACTTGTTGGAATTAATCATTTGGTTTTCCAGAAGGAGCTCATAATAGAGGACTCCCTTCCAGTCCCACCATATATAAAGCATCACCTTCTTTGGGTGAAGACCGGCTTCTGGTGTGGTTGGTGGTGGTTCATTTCGCTTGCCCCACGATCTCTTCCATTCCACATTGTCGTACAGTATCCACTTTTCATCGTCTGTCACAATTTGTTTTAAAAACAGACCGTTTTCATTACGTTTAAGTAGAGAATCGCATGCAGAAGTACGGTCAAGAAGGTTTTCTTCACTTAATTTATATGGAACCCAAACATCAAAGCGATTAACATAACTAAGCTGGTGCAAATGATTTTCAGCGCTTGATTTGGATATTTTGAGTATGTCAGCTATCTCCCATGTGGTATGATGTTAATTGTTCTCAATTCATGTCTCCATTCTCGATTTGATCACTATCAACTTCAACTGATCTACCCAACCGTGAAGCATCGTCCAGCGAGAAATCTCCAGCACGAACCTTCGCAAACCACTTTTGACATGTTGGATCAGTCACAGTACTGCACAAATCTTTTTTTGCGTTTCAGTTGCGTTTTTACCTTTCGTGAAATAATAAAGCATAATATGCCGAAAATGTTGCTTTTTCTCCTCCATCTTCAATATTAAAATGGCTACAGGGCTTCCCTGGTGGCGCAGTGGTTGGGAGTCCGCCTGCCGATGCAGGGGACGCGGGTTCGTGCCCCAGTCTGGGAGGATCCCACGAGCCGCGGAGCGGCTGGGCCCGTGAGCCATGGCCGCTGAGCCTGCGCGTCCGGAGCCTGTGCTCCGCAGCGGGAGAGGCCACAGCGGTGAGAGGCCCGCGTACCGCAAAAAAAAAAAAAAAAAAAAAAAAAATGACTACACAAAAATTCACAAATTTTGATAAGTCTTTTTTTATATGCACACTGATATGACAGCTGTCACATACAATCAAACAAAATTGTTTAGAATGAAGGTAAAGGCAACTAAGTGCTGCTAGAGCCATCATACAGAAAAAAACGATCGAACCTTTTGGCCAACCCAATAATTAGTAGTAGGACGGTGAAACATTTTAAAATGGGTGTAACATGATCACCTTCTCTTCCTGGTCCAGTTCTATTATGAACTTCTTAGGCCATTGTTCTAGATATTCTAGGTATACGTTTTCTTTTTTCTTCTTTTTTATTTATTTTCTTGTTTATTTACTATTTTTTTATTGAAGCATAGTTGATTTACAATATTATACAAGTTTTAGGTGTACAACATAGTGATTCAAAATTTTTATAGATTATATTCCATAGATAGTTATTATAAAATGTTGGCTATATTCCCTGTGCTATACAATACACACTTGTAGCTTGTCTATTTTGTACATAGTAGTTTGTACCTCTTAATCCTCTACCCCTATCTTGTCCCTCCTCCTTTCCCTCTCCACACTGGTAAACACTAGTTTGTTCTCTGTATCTGTGAGTCTGTTTCTGTTTTGTTATATTCACTAGTTTGTTGTATTTTTTAGATTCCACATATAAGCAATAACATTCAGTATTTGTCTCTCTCTGTCTGACTTATATTATTAAGCATAATACCCTCCAGGTCCAGCCATATTGTTGCAAATGGCAAACTTCCATTCTTCTTTATGGCTGAGTAGTATTCCATAGTCTATATACACTACATCTTCTTTATCCATTCACCTGTTGATGGACATTTAGGTTGCTTCCAAACTTGGCCATTGTAAAGAACGCTCTTATGAACATTGGAGTGCATGTATCTTTTCAAATTAATGTTTTCATTTTCTTTGGATATATACCCAGGAGTGGAATGCTGGGTCATATGGTAGCTCTATTTTTATTTTTTTTGAGGCATCTCTGTACTGTTTTCCACAGTGGCTGCACCAATTTACATTCCCACCAACAGTGTACAAGGGTTCCCTTTTCTCCACATCCATGCCAACATTTGTTACCTGTGGTCTTTTTGATGATAGCCATTGTGACAAGTGCAAAATGATATCTCATTGTGGTTTCAATTTGCATTTCTCTGATGATTAGCGATATTGAGCATCTTTTCTTCTGCCTCTTGGCCATCATATGTCTTCATTGGAAAAATGTCTATTAAGTTCTTATGCCCATCTTTTAATCAGGGTGTTTGGGTTTTTTTTAATATTGAGTTGTATGAGCTGTTTATATATTTTGGATATTGATCCCTTATTGGTCATATCATTTGCAAATATTTTTTCTCATTCCGTAGGTTCTTTTTTCATTTTGCCAATGGTTTCCTTTGCTGTGCAAAAACTTTTGAGTTTAATTAGGTCCCATTTATTTATTTTTGCTTTTGTTTCCTTTGCCTTAGGAGACAGCTCCAAAAAATTATTGCTACAATTTATGTCAAAGAGTGTTCTGGGTTTTCTTCTAGAAGTTTTATGGTTTCTGGTCTGACATTTAGGTCTTTAATCCATTTTTAGTTTATTTTTGTATATAGTATGAGAAAGTGTTCTACTTTAATTCTTTTACATATGGCTGTCCAGGTTTCCCAGCACCACTTATTGAAGAGACTGTCTTTTCTCCACTGTACATTCTTGCCTTCTTTGTCATAGATTAATTGACTACCACAGGGGCATGGGTTTATTTCTGGGCTTTCTATTATATTCCATTAATCTATATTTCTGTTTTTGTGCCAGTACCATACTGTTTTGATTACTGTAGCTTTGTAGTATAGGCTGAAGTCAGGGAGTCTGATTCCCCCAGCTCTGTTTTTCTTTCTCAAGATTGCTTTGGCTATTCAAGGTCTTTTGTGTTTCCATACAAATTTTAAAAATTTTTGTTCGAGTTCTGTGAAAAATGCCATTGGTATTTTTTAAGGATTACATTGAGTCTGTAGATTGCCTTGTGTTGTGTGGTTGTTTTAATTCTTCCAATCCATGAACACGGTGTATCTTTCCATCTGTTTGTGTGGTCTTCAATTTCTTTCATCAGTGTCTTATAGTTTTCTAAGTACAGATGTTTTACCTCCTTATGTGGGTTTATTCCTGGGTATTTTATTCCTTTTATTGTGATTATAAATGGGGTTGTTTCCTTAATTTCTTTTTCTGATCTTTTGTTGGTAGTGTATAGAAATGCAACAGATTTCTGTATATTAATTTTGTATCCTGCACCTTTACTGAATTCAGTGATGAGCTCTAGTAGTTTTCCGGTGGCGTCTTTAGGGTATTCTAATGTATAGTATTATGTCATCTGCAACAGTGACAGTTTTACTTCTTCCCTTCCAATTCGGATTCCTTTTATTATTTTTCTTGTCTGATTGCTGTGTCTACAACTTCCAATACTATGGTGAAGAAAAGTGGTGAGAGTGCGCATCTTTGTCTTGTCCCTGATCTTAGAAGAAATGCTTTCAGCTTTTCACCATTGAATATAATGTTAGCTGTGGGCTTATCATATATGGCCTTATTATGTTGGGGTATGTACCCTCTATACCCACTTTATTGAGAGTTTTTATCATACATAAATGTTGAATTTTGTCAAAAGCTTTTTCTGCATCTGTTGAGATGATCATATAGTTTTTATTCTTCAATTTGCTAATGTGGTGTATCACACTGATTGATTTGCAGATATCAAGCCAGCCTTGCATCCTGGGATAAATCTCACTTGATCATGGTGTGTGATCCTTTTAATGTATTGTTGGATTTGGTTTGCTAATATTTTGTCCAGGATTTTTGCATCTACATTCATCAGTGATATTGGTCTGTAATTTTTTTGTGTGTGTGATATCTTTGTCTGTATTGGTATCGGGGTGATGCTGACCTCATAGAATGAGTTTAGAGGCATCCTTCCTCTGCAATTTTTTGGAATAGTTTGAGGAGGATAGATGTTAATTTTTCTCTAAATGTTTGGTAGAATTCACCTGTGAAGCCATCCGGTCCTGGACTTTCGTTTGTTGGAAGTTATTTGGTTACTAATTCAGTTTCATTACTGGCAATTGGTCTGTTCATGTTTTCTAATTCTTCCTGGTTCAGTCTTGGGAGATTGTACATTTCTAGGAATTTGTCCATTTCTTGCAGGTTGTCCATTTTATTGGTACATGGTAGTTTTTATAATCTCTTATGATCCTTTGTATTTCTGTGGTATCGGTCATAACTCTGCCTTTTCATTTCTGATTTTATTGATTTGGGTCCTCTCTCTTTTTTCCTGATGAGTTGGCTAAAGTTTTACCCAATTTGCTTATCTTTTCAAAGAACCAGCTCTTAGTTTCATTGATCTTTCCTATTGTTTTTTCAGTCTCTATATCTTTTATTTCTGCTCTGATGTTTATGATTTCTTTCCTTCAACTAACTTAAGTTTTTGTTTGTTCTTTTTCTACTTCTTTCAGGTGTAAGATTAGGTTGTTTATCTTAGATTTTTCTTGTTTCCTGGGGTAAGCTTGTATTGCTATAAACTTCCCTCTTAGAATTGCTTTTACTGAGTTCCATAGATTTTGGATCATTGTGTTTTTGTTTTCATTTGTCTCCGGGTATTTTTATTTCTTTCATTTTTTCAGTAATCCATTGGTTGTTTAATAGCATATTGCTTAGCCTCCATGTGTTTGTGTCTTTTGCAGTTTTATTTTTTCTTGTATTTGATTTCTAGTCTCATAGCATTATGGTCAGAAAAGATGTTTGATATTATTTCAATTTTCTTAAATTTACCGAGGCTTGTTTTGTGGCCTAGCATGTCATCTGTCCTGGAGAATGTCCCATGTGCACTTGAAAAGAATTTGTATTCTCCTACTTTTGGATGAAATGTTCTATATATATCCATTAACTCCATTTGATCTAATATATCATTTAAGTCCAATGTTTTCTTATTGATTTTCTATCTGGATGATATTTCCATTAATGTGAGTGGTTTGTTAATGTCCCCTACTGTTACTGTGTTACTGTAAGTTTCTTCCTTTATGTTTGTTAATATTTGCTGTATGTATTTTGGTGCTCCTATGTTGGGTGCATATATATTTACAATTGCTATATCTTCCTGTATTGATCCCTTGATCATTATGTAACATCCTTCTTTTTCTCTTGTACAATCTTCGTTTCAACATCTGTTTTGTCTGGTATAAGTATTGCTACCCCAGCTTTTCTTTTGATTTCCATTTGCATGGAGTACCTTTTTTTCATCCCCTCATGTTCAGTCTGTGTGTGTCTTTAGATCTGAAACAAGTCTCTTGTAGGCAGCATATATATAAGTCTTGTTTTTGTATTCATTAAGCCATTCCATGTCTTTTTGATTGGAGCATTTGGTCCATTTACACTTAAAGTCATTATGGATAGGTATGTATTTATTGCCATTTTGTTATTTGCTTGGGGGTTGTTTTTGTAGTTCTTTTTTGTTCCATTCTTCTTTTGTTCTCTTCCCTTGTGGTGTGATGGCTATCTTTATTGTTATGTTTGGATTCCTTTCCTTTTTCTGTGTGTGTATCTATTATAGATTTTTGGTTTGTGGTTACCATGAGGTTTATATATATAGCAATTTACATATATATATGTATACGTGATTATTTTAAGTTACTGATCTCTTAAGTTCAAAAACATTTTAACAACCCTGCATTTTTACTCACCTTCCCTCAAAATTACTATTTTTAACATCATATTTTATGTCTGTTTGTTTTGTGAATCCCTTAACTGCTTATCATGGATATAAATGATTTTGCTACTTTCGTCTTTTAACCTCCTTACTTGCTTTGTATGTGGTTGACTTTTACTGTATATTTGCCTTTATGATGATCTTTTTCCTTTCATAATTTTCATGTTTCTAATTGTGGCCTTTTCTTTTTCACTTAGAGAATTCCCTTTAACATTCATTGTGAAGCTGCTTTGGTGGTGCTGAACTCTTTATGTTTTCCTTGTCTGTGAAACTTTTGATCTCTTCATCAAATTTGAATGAGAGTCCTGCCAGGTAGAGTATTCTTTGTTGTAGGTTTTCCCCTTTCATCACTTTAAATATATTGTGCCACTCCCTCTGGCCTGCAGAGTTTCTGCTGAAAAGTCAGCTGATAGCCTTAGGGGAGTTCCTGTGTATGTTATTCATTGCTTTTCCCTTGCTGCTTTTAATATTCTCTCTTTATCTTTAATTTTGCTATTTTAATTACTAGTGTGTCTTGGTGTGGTCCTCTTTGGGTTGATCCTGTTTGGGACTCTCCATGCTTCCTGGGCCTGGCTGTCTGTGTCCTTTCCCAGGTTAGGGAAATTTTCAGCTGTTAACGTCTTCAAATATGTTCTTTGCCACTTTCTCTCTCCTCTTCTCCTCTGGGACCCCTATAATGAAAATGTTAATACATTTGATGTTATCCCAGAGGTCTCTTAAATTGTCCTCATTTTTTAAATTCTTTTTTCTTCAGCTTTAGTGACTTCCACTAGTCTGTCTTCCAGCTCACTGAGCTGTTCCTCTGTATCACCTAGCCTACTGTTGATTCCTTCTAGTGTATTTTTCATTTCAGTTATCATGTTCTTCATCTCTGGTTCTTCTTTATATTTTCTAAGTCATTGTCAAAAATTTCTAACTTCTCACTCTGTTCATCCATTCTTCTCCCTAGTTCTTTGATTGTCTTTACGATCATTACCTTGAACGCTTTCTGGGGTGCATTGCCTATCTCCATGTCACTGAGTTCTCCTTCTGGGGTTTTATCTTGTTCCTTCATTTGGAACATGTTTCTCTATCACCTCATTTTGCCTAACTTGCTGTTTTTTATTTCTATGTATCTGGTAGGTTGGTTACGTTTTCTGATCTTGAAGAAGTAGCCTTTTGTGGAAGACTTCTTATGTATCCCAGCAGTGCACCCTCCTCTGGTCACCAGAGCTATGTGCTATAGGGGTGTCCCCTATGTGGGCTATGTAGGTCCTTCTGTTTCAGCAGGCTGACTACTCTGGGCAATCTGGTAGGTGTGACTGGCCCCCAGTTTTGTTGGTTACCAGGCGCTGCCTTGTACAGAGCTGCCAGCTACTGGTTGGTGGGGCTGGGTCACAAGACAGCTAGCTGCAGAATCCCAGGGTGTCCAGGGCTATTGCTGGCTCACTGGTGGGTGAAGTCGGAGTCCAGGACATCCTGGGGCTGGTACCCACCTACCAGTGGGTGGAGCCAAGTCTTGGAGCTAGTGCTGGCCCATTGGCAGGGTTTGGCTGCAGGGCCCAGTGGTCCCAGAGCTGGTGTCAGACCACTGGTCATTGGGGCATTCCTGACACAGCTGGCTGTGGAGTCCAGGGTGTCCCAAAGCTTGTGTTGGCTTGCTGTTGGGCAGTGTAGGGGCCCAGCCAGTCCCAGGGCAGGTAGTGGCCTGCTGGTGTGTGGTCTGGGTCCTGCCACAGTGGGCTGTGGAGCTGCAGTTGTCCCAGGCCTAGCATTCTCGTCCAAGGTTCCTGCTATTGCGTGAGACTGCTCCCAAGGCTAAAACAGGCACACTGGTAGGTGGGATCAGGACCCAGGGGATTCTGAGGCTGGTGCCTGCCCACTACTAGGTGGAACTGTGTCCCAGTATCTCTGACTGCAGAGTCTTGGGGGTCTCAGGTCTAGTGCCTATGCAGTGGTGTGTGGGGACAGGTCCTGTGCCCTCAGTTGGGCAGGGCCGTGTCCAGGGGTGGCTGTGGGGCTCAGGGGATCTTAAGGCAGCCTGTATGCTGGTGAGTGGAGCTGTGTCCTGGCTCAGTTAGTTGCTTGACCCAAGGCATCGCAGTACCAGTGCCTACAAGCTTGATGGGCAGAGGTGGGGCTGGGTATTGAGACTAATAAGCTAGAGGGAGGATTCCAAAATGGCATTTGCCAGCACCAGTGTCCACGTAGCAGAACAAGCTCTCAAAACTAGCTGTCGCCAATGTCTGTTTCCCCAGGGTGATCTCCAGTTGTCTCCTGCCTCTCCAGGAGACTCTCCAAGATCAGCAGGTAGGTCTGACCCAGGCTCCTTTCAAATTACTGCTTCTTCCCTGGGTCCCAGAGCATGTGAGATTTTGTGTGCCCTTTAAGAGTTTAGTCTCTATTTCCCACAATCCTCTGGGACTCCTGAAAGCAAGCCCCGCTGACCAACAGAGCCAAATGTTTTGGGGGCTCGTCTTCCTGGTACAGGACCCCCAGGCTAGGGAGCTTGATGTGGGGCTCAGACCCCTTACTTCTTAGGGAGCACCTCTGCAATTTTAATTATTCTCCCATTTGTATGTCCCCCACCTGGGGGTTTGGGTCTTGACTATACTATGACTTCACCCCTCCTACCCATCTTGTTGTGCTTCCTTCTTTATGTCTTTAGTTATAGTATCTTTTCTGGTAGATTCTGGTCTTTTTCATTGATAGTTGTTCTGTAAATAATTCTAAAATTTTTGTGCCTATGAGAGGAGGTGAGTCCTGGATCCTTCTACTGTGCCATCTTGGGAACGCCCCCCGCCCAGCTATACATTTTTAATGTAACTTTTTTTTTTTTTTTTTTTTGACCTAGCCTCATGGCATGCGGGATCTTAGTTCCCTGACCAGGAATCAAACCCGCACCCACTAGAGTGGAAGCGTGGAGTCTTAACCACTGGACTGTGAGGGAAGTCCCTAATGTGACTTTTTAATCTTAGAACAAATAAACATTCATTGAAGAAAATTTAGAAAATATAGATTTTTTTTAAAGCAAAGGAAATTAACACATAATCCTGTTACCCAACATTACTCTTCTTCTATTCTTTAATTCTATGCATGTATACAGTTTATGTGTATGTGAATGTGTAATAAAAAACAAAGAAATTATACTTATTTTTGCCTTCCATTTTCCTTCCCTCCATTTTTATACTCAGTATACCATAAACATCTGTCCATATCATTACATAGTACTCCGCTATGTCATTTTAATGCCTACATATTATTCTCTAGTAAAAAGTATAATTTGACTGATTTATACAATCACTTGTTGTCAGACATTAGATTGTTCCTAATCTTTCTCAATTGTGAGTAATTGATGAAGACCTTTATAACTAAATCTTGGCATACACCCACAATTATTTGAGAGTGTTTTTAAATTTTTTATTTTGTTAGCTTTACGACCATTTGTTGAGTGTCTGCCGTATGCAAAGCTATATTGATACCAGGGGTAAAATGATAAATAAAACAACTGCTATCCTCAACTGCTTGCTGGTAGGCATGTGAAACAAGTTGTTCATGGCTTTATCCTTAGCATTTAGAATGTTGCCAGCACATAGTAGCTACTCAATAAATGCCAGGAAGTAACAGGAAAGGAAAGAGGGGGGCACTGAATATGGTCTGAATATGAAACTAGTCAAACCTAGTGATTTCAAACTGGTACAAATTAGTTTGTGTTTACAGGGGTAAACTATAATACTTCTAAGCTACATCCTATTTCTACTTTGAATATGGAACAGTAGATATCCTAGTTTTCTTTTCCCCATGTCTGGTTCAATAACCTGTTAGCTTCCTTTTGTTCTCCTAGGCAGCATGAATTACTGTTTCCCTACTGTGGAGGAAGTCTAAGACAAATGAGGATGTTTGCATACGTACATAAGTACAGAGTATTATATGTGCCATGACAATTGTGGCCAGACTTGGTTAAGATATTTGTCATTTAGCACATATGTGCTTCTCTGTTTTTACATTTTTTCTCTTTTCCCTCAGTGTCCTGATGTGGCCTAAACAGGGTGGGAAAAGGATTTGTTCATATTGAGCCAGTGTTGTTTTCTTTCCCAACATGTAAGCTCCATGAAATCCAGGACAAGGTATGTCTTGGTAACCCTATGTCTATAGCACTTAGTAGGAGTACCTCTTCTAGATTAGACAACTCTGCTATCTTTTCCTATACCATCCTCCTTTTCCATGGAACCTAGAAACTTCCAACTGTGCAACTGTCCAGAAAAATCTTACAGGGTCCCTTCAAAGTGAGTACAAAAACCTTAGCCATAGGAGCAGACCAGAAAATATGGCACTGACAACAAAATTATATTGGTAACTGAGGTACCTCAGAAAAAATTGCATGATATAAAGCTTTGCACCTAGGATGATTCATTTTATATTTCTGAAGAATGTGGGGCAGGACGGGGGAACAGAATTCCAAATGAATTTAGGAAGCTTCTAACTTTAAAAGTTGGGGAGCTGCTCCCACTGGCTTACATGATCTTACACATTAACGTCTTTTTTTTTTTTTTCCCCAAAAATAATTCTTATTGTCACTCTCATTCACTTCACACACAGTTAATTCTTCCAAGCCATCTTTCACAAAAGGTAAAATGTTTTTCCAGAGTAACATATATGCATTCTGGCACCCGAAAATTTAAGTACAAAATGACTCATTATATTGTGAGGAGCAGGATGGTGATGATTTTAAAGAATCTGTCCAGTTCATGAATATAAACCAATTAACATATCAAGTTCAATGCTTAAAACTACATCTCTGAGAGGTGTTGTCATGTGCAGTAGCAAAGGGAACAGAGTGAGGGACTCAGTTCTCAGTGGGTACATCTCTTCATGCTCCAAAAGTACTAGATGGTCACAGCAGGTATTAAAAGAAAAAAAAAAAACTACTATAATAAAACATGTCATGCATTTCTATCAGGCCAAAAGAAGTAGAGTAACAGAGTGAAAACAGGGTAGATTTGGGGAATTTAATCATTCAATAGATATTAACATCCAAACATTACACATTAACTTCTTAAATATACCAAGCAGTAATTATGATTCAAATACACAAAATCCACTCGAGGAAATCTTTTTAAATAAAGTTCAGCATTGATTAAATTTATATCATTCCTAAAACTGAGTTTTAACTATTGAGCTGTTTATATTTCTACATAAGTTTTGAAACAGCTTGGTGTAAGGTAGCTAACAAACTGCTGACTTGGACTTTCTAGCCTTTCAAGGCCTGAAAGGCTGGGAAATTCCCTTAATTAAGAAAAGAATTCCCCCTTCTGGAAAATTGCCATCACAGAAGCCTGCCCCACTCAAATCATGCTGGGCTTGCTTGGTTCTGTCATGAATTGATGTTTTGGATTTAAATTGCCTGCTCCTGCTGCTGCCAATTTGTGAAGCTGCCTCTTCGCAGCGAAGCGTAAAACAGAAGGGGAACAGGCACGGAGATAGCAAATTGGATTCTTATAAAACTGACACATTTAGCAGGAATTATCAAGATAGACTTAACAGAGCCCAGTGCCTTACATCCTCCAATTTGTGAACCAAACATATCCTAGCTTCCTAGTGCTTAATTTATAAAACTAGAAATTTCATATTATCAGAATTTAGATCTGAATTTAAATGGTTCTTATCCTCTTTATAAACTGCCAGCTTCCCTTATGGAATAAAGTTTTAATTTTTAAGTCAACATAATGGATTTATTTTCTGATCATTTATCAACAGAGGTCTCTCATTTTCTATTGGTTAACCAAAAATATTTTTTTTACCATAAAAAACATGTGTTTATTGACAAGAGATTCTTCCCATTCTTAATGACAGACTTTTTAGTGCCTACTACATTTGCCTTTTTTAATCCTTAAGAGCTGCTATTACAGTTGATGTTACTGTTTCTTCCAAGAATTACCTCTAGGTATTACTGTAATTTTCGAAATGTTTTTCTCATATGACCTGACTCCCATAGAGAGTAATATGTCCAGAAAGCCTTTCCTAATTATCCCAAACCAATTCTGATCATTCTATTCCACTCAACATTTATAACATTTCTTTTTATATGTATTTTCACTTTAATTAATGTATTTTAAGTTCAATCAGTGTTAATTTATTTGCTCATTTTATTCAGTTTTCTAAATTTTGTCACATGTTTTCTGCACTGGTTTGTACATCTAAAGGCAGTGACCATACTTTGTTCTGTTTTATATGACTCCATAGTACCTGAAAACCCAGTGAGACTGAAGGAGGACTAAATGATGACTATATGTAGTATATAGTTTGATCCTATACGTGAAGTAGACACCCAGAAAATATTTATAGTTCAGGAATTTATCCTTGACCTCTGAAGAAATTAGTATATGATTAGTTTATCCTTAACTATTTTTTTTTGTTATCTTGGTATGATCAACTGCCATTATTGTTTTAATCTCCAAATCCTAGAATTTTTTTCTCAGTCTCCTGCTGTCATCTTCACTCATCCTAAAATGATACAGCTCACAGTTGGTGTAACAGATGAAACAGGAAACTAATTAGCAGCTGTTGTCCATCTGTGTGTTTATATTAAATATGTTAAAATAAAACTGCATTTGCATTCTGAATACACTAAGTCCATAAAATCTAATCTTGGGTAAAGGATCTGTCTTTGTTTTGACTTCTATAGTAGACTATGTGATAAAGCAAAAAAAAGTTTATCCCAGAATCAGGATTACAGTAACTTAAGGCAGATACAATTTTTTCCACTTTTATTGAGATATAATTGACATCCAGCACTATATAAGTTTAAGGTGTACAGTATAATCATTTGACTTATAGTAGTTCTATATTTAGTTTTCTAAGGACCCTCCATACTGTTCTCCATAGGATTGTACCAATTTACATTCCCATCAACAGTGTAGGAGGGTTCCCTTTTCTCCACACCCTCTCCAGCATTTATTGTTTATAGATTTTTTGATGATGGCCATTCTGACCAGTGTGAGGTGATACCTCATTGTAGTTTTGATTTGCATTTCTCTAATATTTAGTGATGTTGAGCACCTTTTCATGTGCCTCTTGGCCATCTGTATGTCTTCTTTGGAGAAATGTCTATTTAGGTCTTCTGCACTGGGCATATATCCAGAGAAAAATCATAATTTGAAAAGATACATGCACCACAATGTTCATTGCAGCACTATTTACAATAGCCAAGACATGGAAGCAACCTAAATGTCCTTCAACAGAGGAGTGGATAAAGAAGATGTGGTACATATATACAATGGAATATTACTCAGCCATAAAAAGAACAAAATAATGCCATTTGCAGCAACATGGATGGACCTAGAGATTGTCATACTGAGTGAAATAAGTCAGACAGAGAAAGAAAAATATCATATATGATATCGCTTATATATGGAATCTAAAAAAATGGTACACATGAACTTATTTACAAAACAGAAATAGAGTCACAGATACAGAAAACAAACTTATGGTTACAAGGTGGGAAACATGGGGGAGGAATAAATTGGGAGATTGGGATTGACATATACACACTACTATATATAAAGTAGATAACTAATACGGACCTACTATATAGCACAGGGAACTCTACTTAATACTCTCTAATGACCTATATGGGAAAAGAATCTAAAAAAGAGTGTATATATGTATATGTATAACTGATTCACTTTACTGTACACCTGAAACTAACACAACATTGTAAATCAACTATACTCCAATAAAAATCTTTTAAAAATCATCTGACCACATCATGAAATGATTACCACAATAAATGTAGTGAACATCCATCATCTCGTATAGATATAAAAGAAAAGAAAAAAACATTTTTTCCTTGTGATGAGAACTCTTAGGATTTACTCTCTTAACAACTTCCATGTATAATACACAGCAGTGTTAGTTATATTAATCATGTTGTACATTACATCCCTAGTATTTATTTATCTTGTAACTGGAAGTTGGTACCTTTCTACCACCTTCATCCAATTCCCCCTCCCCTCACCACCTGCCTCTGGTAATCAAAAGTCCAATCTCTTTTTCTATGGGTTTGTTTGTTTGTTTGTTTGTTAAGTGTAATTGACACTATGACACTATGTTAGTTCCTGGTATACAACATAGTGACTCAATATTTCTATACATTACAAGATGACCACCATAATAAGATTAGTTACCATCTGTTACCATACAAAGATATATTATTATTGACTGTATTCCCACACTGTACATTTTATCTCTTTGACTCATTTATTTTATGTTTGTACCTCTTAATTGCCCTCACCTATTACAGTCATCTCCCCCATCCCCTCCCCTCTAGCAACCACCTGTTTGTTCTCTGTATCTACGGCTCTGTTTCTGTTTTGGGTTTTTTTTGTTTGTTTTTTTATATTTTAAAATATTTAGATAATGCTATTACATATATTAATAAATATCAACCAAGCAGAGAAATAGGTATAAAAAAATATAACCAGTTATTGACTTTTTTTTTTAGGGCTTGCTTTAGTAAATCAAGTATTGATCTCTCCCATTTGGAACTTTGCTCTGTTCCACTCTCCACTCCTCAGTGAAATGGATTCATTGGTCTTGGCTTCTTCTTAGCAAATTGTAATCCACATAACAAAATATAAGCTGTTCATCTCAGCCAATCTGGTCTTTTCTTTATGAGAAGAGGCTCACAGAAGTCTTCCATGGAGACCCAAAGAAACCATCTCCTAAAAGTACGATTTGAAATCATCCACCTGAAACACGTCTTCTCTCCACATTATTTTAATAAGCATTATAAACCTCTCCCCACCTTTTCTCCGAGATTTTCTTCTGGCCCAGAATTAGGTGCTTTTCATGGACTCTAAGAAACTTTTCTGTCACACCCTAGGTGTTGTTTTGTTTCTTTTTCTTCTTTTTTTTCTTTTTCTGGCTTTTTGCTTTTGCTTTGGTTTTGGTCAATAAAAGTCATTAAAATGCAGGAATGTGTTTGGAGGCATGGCAAAGCCAGCAGTTAGCTACTCTCTCATTATTGTTCATTAGCAAAAGCAGCGCAGCCTTACCACACCCAGAGGGAAATTTAAGAGTCATCGCAGCCATAAGAAATGCAGTGGCTCACTCAAATGTAGTGTTAATCAGTAACTACAAACATTTACATGTGTTTAACAAGTTTGATCTGGAAATAAAAAAATTATCTAAGTCATGAGATATTGAAAATCTTGCAAGAGACAAGATTATTTTTACTGAGAAGTAAGAAAAAACTGAAAAGCCCTATTTATCAAAACCTTAAGATATTCCCCATCAGAGGCAAGATATTTGGTTCTCTCCAGTCAAAACAGAAGCCTCAATATCCATGAGAAACAACCATCAGTGGAGGGAAGGCATACCTCCCCAGGGTTCTTTAGGTGGGAAACAAAAGCCCCAAATCTCTTAAATTCTACGATTAGCATTAGTACTGTCTAGATGTGAAAATGTGTCAGGTTTACCATTGAGGGTATGGAAGGACCACAGCCAACACTTCTTCAATCACAAATGTTACAGTTTTTGAGGGAACTTCGTGCCAGTGTCTCTACATGTTCCCGTGAAGAAACAGTTTAGTGCATTTACCAAGGAAGCCTAAGTTAGGAAAATGTTTGACTCATTTTTTGAAATGCTAAATTAAACTTAAATAGTTAAGTTTACTAAAGTTATAGGGACTATGTTTTAAGTCACAATTTTACTACCCTACTGAAAAATGATGCTAATTATTCTTTAATCCTATTTCCATTTTTTATCAGTTGCATGCAGTGCAACCTCATTGGGTTACAATATGTAGGATCTATACTACTTAGCCAGCTACAGACATATCAAAAAATCACAAACCTTCTCAGTTTTCCCAAATAAAAGGAATTAACTTTAAAAATGTAACTTTTAGGGCTTCCCTGGTGGCGCAGTGGTTGAGAGTCCGCCTGCCGATGCAGGGGACACGGGTTCGTGCCCCGGTTCGGGAAGGTCCCACATGCTGCAGAGCGGCTGGGCCTGTAAGCCGTGGCTGCTGAACCTGCACGTCCGGAGCCTGTGCTCCGCAACGGGAGAGGCCACAGCAGTGAGAGCCCTGTGTACCGCGAAAAAAAAAAAAAAATGTAACTTTTAATAAGAGTTGAGGTGGGTAAAGGAGAAGAATGGAAACCTCTTTCTCTTCATTTTGGCAAATTTTTATAAATGTGAGAATTATTTCCTCCTGATGAGTCAGTTGAGTGGCTTAAGTAATGTGCTTTCTAGGCCATCAGGTAACATATGGCAAATAGTTTTTGTTTTGGGGACTTTGCTCTATTCTACTCTCCACTCCTCAGTGAAGTGGATTCATTGGTCTTGGCTTATTCTTAGCAAATAGAAATCCGCATGACAAAGTGGATCCTACTAGCATCCTACCTAGTAAATTCTCAGAGACAACAATGAGAACTTCTTCTTTAAAACAAGTGTAAAATAGGTCCTGACCTTTTAAATGATTAAAGTTATATTCCAATGAATGTAAACTTAACAGAGACAATGAAATCTCCAAGAGTTAGTTTATTACTACACTCTGTTATTAACGTGGTCAAAAGGCTATTTTCCATAAGTTCCCACCTCTCCTTCCATCTCCACACCTACAAAAACATCCATAGAAAGAATAATAGGTTGGTTAGTAGTAAAATCTACACGCTAAATGTTAGGTGAAAGTCTTTAAGAAACAAAGGCACGACAGGAGAGTTTGCAGCAAAACAAAACATGGCCATTGGTATCATCCTTCAAGACTACATGACAATAAATACATGAATAATAAATCAACTTTCTAAATCATTTGAATTCAGGATGTATGCATCAGAAAGGCCAATATAGTTATTGTTCCCTGTAAAAGTGCTCACTGCTTTTTATGCATTTAATTAAATTTTAGAAATTAAAAAGTTTTTAAACTTAAGGTTTCTAGAAATTTAAATTTTATTCCTGATATAAAGTGAGTTCGCTTCTTTCAGTGATAGCCATACAACCCAGAAAAATTAACCTGGAATTTGCAGCAATATGTTTTCTTAATTTCATGACTAATCAAGTATTTATGAAATCAAATCAAGTTTTTATCAAACAGGACACTATACTTGTATATGTGCATGAAATATACAGTACACGTTATTAAATCCTTATTTCATTTATGAAATGTCTTCACTTTTTTCCTATTACTGAGTTAAATGCTTTCCTGCCAAGCCTGTTTGTATCAAAATCTACAAAGGTAATTCGTTTCATGCACTCCTCAGCTTCACCTATAGAAAGAATTGGGGCTCGTCATGATGCCAAACGAGATTTTCAATAAAATATCAAACATGAGACAATGCACTATGAACAAGAGACGTAAAGTTTCTTCTCATGAAGAAACATGAAGACAGAAATGCAGACATTGACCTTGGGGGCTGTGACTTGTCTCTCCTCTAGCTAGCAGCACCATCATTCCTAGAGTTCAATGTGATTAGTAGAAGTTTCACACAGACCTGATTTCTCGCTGCACAGCTTGTCAGCGAGGTAGTGTGCCTCCTGGGCCATAAGTGAGAATATTTCATCTTCGTACTCTTCCATTATAGTTTCACACGCGAATTTCAAATGTCTGTAAGCATCAGAATAAAAATAGAATTTTAAAAATTCTTTGTATATTTTGTCTCCTTTCCTTGGAGCAAATCTCTTGAAAGTCTTCTCCTTAGTCACGGGGTCTTCTTCAAGCTTATAGTCATTCATTCGCTCACACACTTTATCCAAGAGGTCTGTGAGGAATGCCTCTGACTGGGCTAAGGGAATCGAATCACCCCGCTCGCAGGTACAGCTGCGCTGTCTTTGGAACAGCTGTGCCCGTCTCCGCGTGCCCCTCTCCCTCCGGAATCCAGCGAGGATTCAGAGGACCCTTTGGCCACCACCTCCGCCCCACGCCTCTGTTTCTGTTTTGATATGTATGTTCATTTGTCTTGTTTTTTAGATTCCACATGTAAGTGAATCATAGAGTATTTGTCTTTCTCTGTCTGACTTATTTCACTTAGCATAATACCCTCTAGGTCTATCCATGTTGTCACAAATGGCAAGATTCCATTCATTTTTATGGCTGAGTAGTATTCCATAATCAGTATAGATACACACACCATCTCTTCTTTATCCATTCATCTATCAATGGACACTTAATTGCTTACGTATCTTCACTATTGTGAATAATGCTACAGTGAACGTAGCGGCGCGTGTATCTTTTCAAATTAGTGATTTTGTTTTCTTTGGAAAACTACCCAGAAGTGGAATTGCTGGATCATATGGTAGTTCTACTTTTAACTTTTTAAGAACCTCCATAGTGGCCACACCAATTTACATCCCACCAGTACTGCACAAGGGTGCCCTTTTCTCCATATCCTTGCCAACACTTGTTATTTGTTGTCTTTTTTATAATAGCCATTCTGACAGGTATGAGTTGATATCTCGTTATGGTTTTGATTTGCAATTCTGTGATGATTAATTATGCTGAGCATCTTGTCATGTGCCTGCTGGCCATCTAAATATCTTATTTGGGAAAATATCTATTCAGGTCTTCTGCCCATCTTTTTTTTAAATTAATTTTTATTGGAGTATAGTTGCTTTATAATATTGTGTTCATTTCTACTGTACAGCAAAATGAATCAGTTATACATATACATATATCCCCTCTCTTTTTGGATTTCCTTCCCTTTTAGGTCACCACAATGCATTGAGTTCCCTGTGCTATACAGTGTATTGTCGTTAAGTTACCTATTTTATACATGATATCAATACTGTATATATGTGAACCCCAGTCTCCCAATTCTGCCCATTTTAAAATCAGGTTGTTTGTTTTTTTGATATTGAGTTGTATGAGCTATTTATGTATGCTGTATATTAACCCCTTATTGGTCATATCATTTGCAAATATTTTCTCCCATTCAATAGTCTGCCTTTTCATTCTGTTGATAGTTTCCTTCTCTGTGCAAAAGGTTTTTAATTAACAAATATAGTCCCATTTGTTAATTTTTGCTTTTGTTTCCTTTACCTGGGGAAACATATCCAAAAAAAATATTGCTACAACCAATGTAAAACAGCATACCGCCCATGTTTTCTTCTAGGAGTTTTATGGTTTCTGGTCTTACACTTAGGTCTTTAATCCATCTTTAGTTTATTTTTGTATATGGTGTAAGAAATTAGGCAAGTTTGAGTCTTCTGCAAGTAACTGTCGAGTTTTCCCAACAACGTTCTTTGAAGAGACTGTCTTTTCTCCATTGTGTATTCTTGCCTCTGTCGTATATTAATTGACCATAAGTCTGGGTTTATTTCTGGGCCATCTATCCTATTTCATTGATCTATGGGTCTGTTTTTGTGCCAGTGCCATACTGTTTTGATTGTTGAAGCTTTGTAGTGTAATTTGAAATCAGGGAGCTTGATACCCCCAACTTTGTTTTTCTTCTCAAGATTGTTTTGGCTATTCAAAGTCTTTTGTGTTTCCATACAAATTTTTAAATTATTCTAGTTCTGTGAAAAAATGCCGTTGGTATTTTGATAGGGATTACATGAAATCTGTAGATTGCCTTGGGTAGTATGGTAATTTTAACAATATTAATTCTTCCAATTCATGGACACAGTCAGTGTATCTTTCTACTTGTGTCATCTTTAATTTCTTCCATAGATGTTTTTATAGTTTTCCAAGTACAGGTCTTTTACCTCCTTAGGTAGTTTTATTCCTAGATATTTTTTTTCTTTTTGACACAATTGTAAATGAGATTATTTTCCTGATTTCTCTTTCTGATAGTTTGTTTTAGTGTATAGAAACACAACAGATTTATGTATATTAATTTTGTATCCTGCAACTTTACTGAATTCATTTATTAGTTCTAACAGTTTTTTTGCTGGTGTCTTTAGGATTTTCTGTATATAGTATCATGTCATCTGCAAACAATGACAGTTTTACTTTTTCCTTTCCAATTTGGATCCCTTTTATTTCTTTCTCTTGTCTGATTGCTGTGGCTAGGACTTTCAATGCTATGTTGAATAAAAGTGGGTATCCTTGTCCTGTTCCTGATCTTAGAGGAAATGCTTTCAGCTTTTCACCATTGAGTCTGATGTTGGCTGTAGGTTTGTCATATATGATCTTTATTATGTTGAGGTATGTAGCCTCTGTAACCACTTTATTGAGAGTTTTTATTATACATGGATGTTGAATTTTGTCAAAAGCCTTTTCTACATCTATTGAGATGATCATATGATTTTTATTCTTCAGTTTGTTAATGTGGTGTATCACATTAATTGATTTGTGGATATTGGACCATCATTGCCTCCCTAGAATAAATCCTACTTGATCATGATATATGACCCTTTTAACATATTGTTGAATTCTGTTTGCTAATATTTCATTGAGGATTTCTGCATCTATGTTCATCAGTGATTTTGGCCTATAGTTTTCTTTTTTGTGTGATATCTTTGTTTTGATATCAGATGATGCTGACTTCATATATGAGTTCAGAAGCATTCCTTCCATCTCAGTTTTTTTGGAATAATGTGAGAAGTATAGGCATTAATGGTTCTTTAAAAGTTTGATAAAATTCACCTGTGAAGCCATCTGTTAATGGACTTTTGTTTGGTGGGAGTTTTTTAAATTACTGAATCAATCTCATTACTGGTAATTGGTCTGTTCATATTTTCTAATTCTTCCTGAGTCAGTCTTAGGAGATTGTACGTTTGTAGGAATTTATCCATTTCTCCAAGGTTGTCCATTTTATTGGCATATAATTGTTTGTAATAATCATTTATGAACTATTGTATTTCTGTGGTGTCAGTTGTAACTTCTTTTTCATTTATGATTTTATTTATTTGTGTCCTCTCTCTTTTTTTCCTGATGAGTCTGGCTAAAGGTTTACCAATTTTGTTTAACTTTTCAAGGAACCAGCTGTTAGTTTCATTGATCTTTTCTATTGCTTTTTTAGTCTCTATTTCATTTATTTCTCCTCTGATCTTTATATTTCTTTCCTTCTATTAACATTGGGTTTTGTTTGTTCTTTTTCTAGTTTCCCTTTAGGTGTAGGTTAGGTTGTTTATTTTAGATTTTTCTTGTTTCCTGAGATAGGCTTATATCACTATAAACTACCCTCTTTGAAATGCTTTTACTCTGTCCCATAGTTTTTGGTTGTTGTGCTTCCATTTTCATTTGTGTTTAGGTACTTTTTTACTTCCTCTTTGGTTTCTTCAGTGATTCATTGGTTATTTAGTAGCATATTATTTAGCCTCCACGTTTGGTTTTTTTTTTTTTTTTTTGCAGTTTTTTTCCTTATAGTTAATTTCTAATCTCATAGTGTTGTGGTCAGAAAAGATGTTTGATATGATTTCAGTGTTCTTAAATTTAATGAGCCTTGTTTTGTGACCTAGTATGTGTTCTATCCTAGAGAATGTTCCACATGCACTTGAAAAGTATGTGTATTCTGCTGCTTTGGATGAAATGGTCTGTATGTATCAACTAAGTTCATCAGGTCTAATGTGTCATTTAAGGCCAATGTTTCCTTATTAATTTTCTGTCTGGGTGATCTGTCCATTGATGTGAGTGGGGTGTTGAAGTCCCCTACTGCTATTGTGTTACTATCAATTTCTTTATGTTTGTTAATATTTGTTTTATGTATTTAGGTTCTCCTATGTTGGGTACATATATGTTTTACATTGTTATATCTTCTTATTGGATTGATCTCTTTATCATTATGTAATGTCCTTCTTTGTCTCTTGTAACATTCTCCGTTTTAAAGTCCATTTTGTCTTGCATTAGTATTGCTACTTCAACTTTCTTTTCTTTTCTATTTGCAAGGAGTATCTTTTTCCATCCCCTCTCTTTTGGTCTATGTGTGTCTTTAGATCTGAAGTCAGTCTCTTGCAGGCAGCATATATATGGTTGTTTTTTTTTTAATTTATTCAGCCACTCTCTATCTTTTGATTGGGGCATTTAATCCATTTACATTTAAAGTTATTATTGATAGGTGTGTACTGATTGCCATTTTGTTACTTGTTTTTGTAGGTCTTTTTTGTTCCTCTCTTCTTCTTTTGCTCTCTTCCCTTGTGATTTGATAACTATCTTTATTGTTATGTTTGGATTCCTTTCTCTTTTTGTATATGTATCTTTTATAGATTTTTGGTTTGTGCTTACCATGAGGTTTGCATACACATATACATGATTATTTTAAGTTGATGCTTTCTTAAGTTCAAATGCATTCTAACAACCCTGCATTTTTACTTTCCCCTACATGTTTAATATTTTTGACATCATATTTTATATTTTTGTTTGCATATCCTTAACTACTTACTGTGAATATAGATGATTTTACTACTTTTTTCATTTAAGCTTCCTACTAGCTTTATGAGTGGTTGGTTTACTACGTTTACTGTATATTTGCCTTTGCCAATGAGATTTTCTGCTAGTCTTCAGGTCATTCTCATTGATAGTTTCTCTGTAAATAGTTGTGATTTTGGTGTGCCCATGGGAGGAGGTGAGCTCAGGGTCTTCCTACTCTGCCATCTTGGCCCTATTCCAGATAGAAATTTTAAAAAGCAGAGTCTGAACTGAAAGTGGACCCCCAATACCCACTGAAATCTGAGAAGATATAATAGTCAAAAGATATCATACCCTCTAGACATATTCCTCCTTCACAGAAACTGATTAGTATGTAAAGTCTTGAGAAAGCCACATTCATTTTCTGATAGATTTATTTTGAGATATACATACTTCTTTCTCTTTTATCTACCTTTCTATTAACTTTAAGCTTTTTTGACATCTAACTAAGTTACAACTCTAGGAAGAGTTGTTATTATTATTGGTGACCATCTTCCAAGATGAAGGTGAATATCATAGCTTGGGGGAGGAAAAATGCTTCTATTTTTTTCACTCAAGTCAAATAGTCAAATGTTCCTGGTGTCCAAAAAGTGAGAGGGAGACACGTGTGATCTACAAGCTGAGTATTATATTACAATGCCTGCATCAGTTTCTCCATCTCTGGTTCAGTCTATACGTGAAGAGACAATAGTCATTGTGTTAATTATATAAATTTTGGTATTTCCATAGAATACAATATCTTAGAATTGAAAGGAATTTCTGATGTTAGCTTCTCCAATATTTTACTCAGTGGAGGTGTTAGAGAAAATTTCTAACAGCTGGCCATCAGGTTTTTGTTTGATGCTTTTAGTGAGAAAGATATTATTTGCCTCATGAGGAGAACATTTATTGTTGGATGGCTGTTATGGCAAGGATGTTTTTCTATTACCCTGAGCCAAAGTCTTTATCCCTGTTTCTCTTATCCATTAGTTCTAATTCTGCCTGGAGCAACACCAAGTAAATTGACTCCCTCTTCTACATGACATCCTCTCAAAGAAAGTACTATTTATGATTACGTAAATGTTAGTAGTATCTTCTCTTCTAGCCACAGATAATATTATTTGCCCATAATATCATTATAGTTGTAAATATTGTACATTATTTATTCCCAAAGCTAATGTGGAGAGATTAATTTGAGGCCAGTGTTCATTCATTTATTGAGTGCCTACAATGTGCAGGGATTTGGTAGATCAGTCAAGAAGCCTAGATAAAATGAGAACGTGACTTGTGAGGCAGTCATATATTATTGTATCAGTTTTGTACATTTGCCTTTTATCACAATTAGTTTCCTCTCTTTATCCTTTTTAATTCTTTTGACTTTAAATTCCACTTTGACATTAAAATGCCATTCCTGCTTTTTTGAATATTTATATTAGCCTGGTGTCTTTTGGGCATACCTTTCATTTTTATTCTTTCATCTCTTTTAAGTGTATCCCTCATAAATAACATCCAAATGGGAATTGAGCTTTAAAAAACTCAATCTTGCATTTGCCTTACTGTAACCCTGATCCTAGCTTGACGTTCATTTTGCTTTACCATGAAGTTTTCTATATATTATTCTCTTGATATTTTTTCCTTCCATCTTACTTTGTTTTTACTATTAATAGAACTTTGTTATTTCTTCTTTGTCCTTTTCCCTATTATTGGTTTGATCCAGGTGCTATTTGTTTCCTTTCACTCATTATTTTGGAAGGTGTGCTGTACTCTACCATCCCCCTCATGCTTTCCTTCTAATTTCTGATACTAATAATCAAATATTCATTTCTCCACTATTATATTTTTAAAAGGTGCTCACTATATCCCTCCTACAAGGCCTTCCCGTTTCCTCCATGCACATCCTACACCAATGAGACTTTGAGAAAACTTTTACTTCTCCCATCTCCTCCCACTCCCTCAACTTTTAGGCATTGCTGAGATAATGCTTTTAAATCTAGACTATTACTAAGTTTTCTCTTGCAGTATGTCTCTACAACTTCTGGGAAATCCATGTTTAGTACATATATTATAATCCCCCAGTTTATTTGATTGTTATTCATTTAGATTTAGTTATATAGTTTATAAATATGTGTGTATTTTACTAGTGTTTTCTCTACTCTTCATCTTCCCCTATCTTGAGGTCTCTGATCTGGTTAATTTTTTTCATTTAGAGTCATTTTTCCAGAACATTACTTGTTGATTTATTATCTAAATTTTTACATTTTCACAAATATTATTCTTCTGTCCTGACAGGTGAGTGGTGTCTGACTGGATATAGGATTTGGGGGTTGCAAGCCTTTTTTCTTAGAGCATGTTGATATTAATCTACTGTTTTATAGTTTTTAGTATTGTAGGTAAGAAGTCCAAAACCAGTATCTTTTTTCTTTGTTAGTAAATTTAATCTTTCTGTCTGACAGCTTGTAAGATATTCTCTTTATCCTTGAAATTATAAAATTTAACCAGGACATTTTTAGGTTTATAATTTTTTGTCAGTCTTACCTGGAACTTAGTAAATCTTTTCAATCTCCAAGCCCAAGTCATTACAAATAAATGAAATTTTCCTCTATTTTCCCCCTCTATCAGTTCCTTTTTTCCCGTATGGGATTCCTATTAATAATATGTCAGTGTCTTGCTGTGTCTTCCAAATTTCTTATCATCTCCTGCATGACTTGTGTCATTTTATATTTTTGTACATCTCTTTGAGACATTTCTACTACTTGGTTTTCCATGCCACTAATTGAGTTTCACCAGAGACTATATTCACCTTCATCTACTAAATTTTAAATTTTGAAAATTATATTTTTTGTTCCAGAACATCCTTTTAAGGTTGTAAATGAATCTCCATTAGTGCTTTAATTGTGTGTTGTTTTTGTTGTTGTTAAAATTATCTATTTCCCCCAACATGTTGATTTCACTAAGAGCCATCCTAACTATCGTTCTTATTCTTCCACCCTCCAGTTGCTGGCAGCTTAAATTGCTGGTATTTTCCTTTACCTACTGAGAGTTGTATTCACCCTCAGCCCTCAAGAATCTGCTAGGGTGCCATAGACCTGACAGGAATGTAGTTATAGTGGAAAAGAGCATCAAAGTGGTAAAAGGCATGGAAGTCACAACTCCTGAATTGGCAAAGCAGCAATAGCAAGCTGCCAGTCTTCTATTGAAGCCGCTGTGCTTCCTGGACATTTAGTTATGAAGGTTTGGGCTTTCCCAGTTGTTAGGGATAGGGTAGTCTTAGTATTTTTTAAGTAAGTAGGGTAGTTTTTTAAGTAAGTAGGGTAGTTTTTAAGTAAGTAGGGTAGTCTTAGTATTTTTTAAGTTGACTTCTGGGTCAACTTAAAAATAATACCTTTGTGCTTAAACTGCATCCCAATCAGCTTCTAGTGCTTTAAATCAGTGAATGTTAGACATGGAAAGGACCTAGTCCAAATGTTCTCATTTTACAGATAAGGATAATGAGACCCCAAGAAATGATGTTCATTTTTCAAAGTCATCTCAGCGGTAGAGACAAAACTGGATTCTAGGCCCTGACACACTCAGGCTTCAGTTGACAGTCTGTTTTCTGTCACCGAGTACTTAAATTTCTAGCATTTAGCACTAGATCAATGCTCTTATAGAATGTTTTCATATAATATTGGTACTCTCAGAGAACCATGGGTAGGTACTTATTTCAAGTGAAAATGGATAGAAAGTGTTAGTAAATCAAGATTAATGCTAGTATTAGATTTATCTTTAAAGAAATGGTTAATCACCTTTCAAATCTAATTAAAACTGCAGTTTTTAATGAAGAAAGAATTAAATGATATCACAATATCCCTTTAAGATCTGCTGTTCTTTGAGAAAAGGGAAGCTACTGGTATATACCTAGAAAACTTACTAATCTGCTTAATTGAACATCCCTTCGAGTGGCAATGGTGAGAAGATATTTCAAATGTAAAAAATACAAGTTATTGGTTTTTGATCGTCACTATTTGGCATACACAAATAATATTTATATACTTAGATAAAAATGATAACTTTTCTGACGATGTATATAACAAAGTGTCTTTCACAGTGTGAATACTACTGTAGTTTAAAAGAATAGTAGAGTGAACATAGGTGACCTTGAACCTGTTACTACCTCTGTGAATTTCATTGACCTCTCTTGCCCTGCCTACATCATAGAGTTGTAAAATTAACACATAAGTGTGACAGTGTATTGTTCTTTTAAAACAAGAGAATTATTGTCATTAATTTTATTTCTTAAATATCAACTGATCTTATATATAGGAAGTAATGTCATATATAAGACATATAAGGTCATATTATGTTTTCATTTTACTCTCCTATCGTTGCGAAAATTAATATGCTATGCTCTCTATTTAACAAAACTGAGAAAATCATAATTATTTTTATCCTACTATAATATCCATGATTATAATCCTTGCTACCTATTTTTTATCATTATTCAGAGTAATCTCTTAGTCTTAGAAGCAAACTCAGTTTTTAGTTCTTAAAAATAAAAAGGTTGGGGGGATGGAATATGAAATAAATATGGGAAAATATTAGCATTTGTCAAATCTGAGAGATGGATACATGGGTGTTATACTGTTATCTTATGTGAGAAATATTTCATCATTTAAAATATGAATCACAAAAAAAAAGAGAGCAAATTTATGACTTGTGAGCAAGCCCTAAGTTATGTTTAATCAAAATCTTATTTAGTTTTCATCTGAATATAGGATTCAGAACTATGTTTGTTTCATTCCGCAGAACTAACGTTCACAGATGCACTTTTCTTGTCATTCCAGACAGATCTTCTCCTGCTGCCTTAGCATCCTCTGTTTTATGCTTTTGCATAACGGTCCATTCTCATGAGAGTTTTCCTTGTATGACATATCATATGCCTGAAAAAACTAGACAGTCACTCTGCTTAGGCACTCGACAAGGAAACAGAGGTTCTAGTCCTAGCTCTGCCACTTACTGCTCCGCCTAGCCTTTAATATGCTACTTTGCCTCTCTGAATATCACTTTCCTTTTCTGTAAAATAGGCATAATCATACTGTTCAATCTACCTCAGAGATTTATTGTGAAATAATAAATGGAGTTATATCATGCAGTATAAGTGAAGTTACAAATCCTCTGACAGTTGCCATACCTTGGTCCCTGTCCCTGTAAGCTATGATCTCTTACTAGGTCCCACACACCAGAAGTATGCAACTGAAAGTAGAGTTAAAGAGATGGGCAGAGGGAGATAGAGAAGGGCAAGCCCCAAAGAATGCTCCTAGCTCTGCTACTGAACACAATGACCCCCAAAGACCTTTCCAATTTTAAGATTTGGTGATTTTGTGAATCCATCAGCCACAGAGAAGAAAGCAGCATTGAGTGTATTCTTTGAAACATAATAAATTACAGTAAGGACTTGCTTGATATAAAATTCCTTTTAGTTTATTTCTGCAAGTTAGAAAATATCATGTGAAGAGTTGATGACTCTGCAGTTTTACAAAATAGGAAAAAGTCTTTCCCAGATAATATGAAAACAAGGAATAAGGGGGAAAAAAAATCACTGAAAAGTATGTTTATTTGCAGCCATCAGCTAGCCTGTCCCAGGAACTTTACCCACCTACAAAGATGTTGATGTGTATGTCACTGCTGCTTTGTTTCCAATGACTTTGCCATAATCCTGTAGAGCTGACAAGCTATAAATTAAATATTGTAAGATTGGTAAAATTAGCAAATGTCTCTTATACTAACACAAAATTATATGTTGTGTTGATAATAGTCATTGTCCCTTCACCTGAATCACATCCCACATCACCCTGTGTTTGTGATGTTTTTCCCATTTACTCCATAGGCCAACCATTGGCTCAGCTTAATGATTCAGCAAGGCAAGGGGACCAGAGTGCTGGGCATGCAGTGATCAGGAATCCATCACATACATATCTTATAGTATTGCAGTACAAAAGAATAATTTGTTATCTTTTTCCCTAAAGCTAAATGAAAAAGATTGATGAAAAATCTGTTCAAAATACATAGTTCAAAAATACACCCGTTTTTTAATATAATTCTTCCAAGATGTTTGCCCAACCAAATTAGCTTCAAAATTCATGTCAGGGATTTTTTTTTAAGTTTGTTTGTTTTTTTAATGTTTTACACATAGATCCTACCTTCATTGAATACCTGGGTATCTTTTTGGCTGCATAAGCAATTAACTGGATGATTTCAAAGGATCCCTGTGTTATAGATTGAACCTCATGTGAGCCATTTTTCAAACTTTTATTGTTGTCTCCTTGGGAACTTGCTCACCAAAGCCAAACAACCTCTGGTACACTCATGGACAGGGCAGTGCTTGAGGAGCAGGAGAATTTTATCTAGAGTCAGTAAGAGAACCTAATAGTAAATGGAACTATTCAGGCTGGAACCAGGCCTAGCTTATTTATTGAGCCCTTTGGGCTTTTCACATATAGTTCTATGAATGTATTTGAGGTCCAATCTATGGTTTTCTTCTGTGTTAGTCATAGATATTCTCCTAAATAAAAACAGTCAGATATGCTAAAGTTGAACTCTGCCAGGTTGTTAGGTTTGTATGATAACTTTTGTCAGTACCACAGTAATAACAACAACAACCAACCTTTCTTATAAACTCAGTTTGTACCAGGTACTATCCCACAAACTTATATATATTATGTTACTTAACCCACATAACAACCCTATACTATCCCTACCTTACAGATGGAAAACTAAGGCAAAGAAAGGTTTAGCAACTTGTCCAAGGTTCTACATCTAGCAGGTAGTAGCACCAGGATTTAAACTCAGGCAGTCTGACTCCAGAGTTCACACTCTTAATCTCTGTAATGTGCCACCTCCCAACTTTGTCTCCTGAAGAGCCTCTTGGGTAGATCCAAGTTCCTCTCCTTACCTCTGTCACCCCTGGATAAAATTTGTGCTAGTTACAAATCTCCTCCTCCTCCTCCTTTTCCTCTCTTCCTCCTCCTCCTTCATCTCCTCTCCCTCCTCCTCATCCTCCCATGAAAAAATGCATCAAGAGAAAAGGATATGAACAAACTTCACTACCATGAGAGATTTGGGAGAACATATGCTATCCCATTGAGACATCATTTGATTTCAAGTTAACAAAAACCTGCTGATTCTAGTTTAAGCAAAGGGGGGGATTTATGGGAAGAGTTGTCTCCTGGAGCACAAGACCAAGAATATGCCTCAGGAAGGACTAAAAACAAGAACTAGAGCATTAGAAGCCAGGATGGTTCCCTTTTTAAATGTACATGTTAGATGTCTATGGAGGAGAAAGGGAAATACCTCCCTTCTCCACAGGGTAAAAAGTTCTTAGAAAACAAGGGTTTAGGCTGAACAAATATTCCTCAAAAGGCACCTTTTCTGTACTCCATCATTTGAAGGTAAATGCAAGTACAGTGCACATTGCCCAGTAGCTTTGTATGCATTTAAAATTGTGACTAAACAGTCCCTTTCAGCTATTGCCTGATTTCCTGTCCCTCCAGAAACCCTGATGGTTGGCATTTTGTTTTTTTCTCACTTGATTAATCTCAAGTTAGGCCTTTGCAACCCTTCTAACATCAATAGGATAAGACTGTTGATTTCACACCATCCTTCCTCCCAGGCCTTCCATCTGTACAATCAGAGGGCCTGGTGCACTTGTCTTTTCAGTTGACTGTCAGGAATCTCACTAGTTTCAATCCCTAACATTCACCCTGTCCCTTTATCCTCTCAAAATATCTCATACTGTCTCTGCCTTCCTTGTTCTTTTTTTCTCTACCTTTTTCCCAATAAACACCTACTGGCTTTTTATATTTTTAGGGACCCCCCCCCACCCTTTTCCCATTAGATGAAGTTCAAATTCTTGACCTTGAGAGCCCTCCAAAATCATGCCCTACACTACCTATCCCAGCCGTTCCAAGTCAGGTCCCTCACTCAAGCAGTTCATTTTCCCCATTCATCGAGAACACCACAGGCTTCATCACAGTCCGATCCTCTTGCTTACAAGGCCCTTTCCCATTCCTTCCCACCTGTAAAAATTCAGCCCATTTCTCAAGGCCTAACTAAATTAAGTCATATTCCCTCTAAAGAGTCCTAAGTCTCCAACACCTAGGGCGATCGACTGTCCTGGTGTGCCTGAAATTTCCTAGGAAATGTAACTTTCAGCACTACATCTGGGATATTCCTAGGCAAACTGGGATTGTTAGGCAGCCTATCCACACCTCACTGTCTCCCCTCATTATACTGCCTTTTTGAGTAAAAAGCCTGTGAAAGTACCAGTAACTACTATTTCCACACTTACAAGTTTCTTTCTCCACAATGAGTTATGCTTTTACTGTGCAGAGACCTTTTTGATTCCCACTTCATACAGACTTTTGTGCTGTACTCATGTTAATGCCTACTCGTTGAATAGGTGGTCTAGTTTTTAGTTGGCACTATATTTAAAATATTTTCCTTGTGTGTTAATTTATTTGTCTTTATTTTTTTTCCAGCCCAGATGACTTACTCAATGCCTTGAATGAGGGTATCAGTCGTGCTGATGTCATCATCACATCAGGGGGTGTGTCCATGGGGGAAAAGGTATGAAAAAATGAGGTTCATGAAGTATGCAGTTGATTAACAGTGGTGTGGTAGTCATCTGGTATCCATAACCAGACTCCCACAAAGCTGAAAATCCACAGGGCTTCAGAAATTTCTGGGCATTCTAAAAGGTATGCAGTGCAGATAAGTCAGAGAGCTTACCATCTCAAATTAAATCCAGGAGTGAAGGTGTTAAAATGTAGATAGGTATTCTCTTCATAGCAGACAGATTGCCGGGTCAGTCTTCCCTCAAAGTCTCCTAGAGGTCTTGAGCCCTGGGTAGAGCAGATTGCTGCAGTCCTCTCCCAAGATCACAAAGGCTAGGCTGAGGTCTGCATTGTAGCAAAGCTATAAGAAATAATTTGCAACATGTCTGTTATCATTACCATCAAACTGCCTGATGTGCTCTGAGCATCACGAGGGCAAACCCTGAAGTTAAGAGTACTTAAATTTTCAATTTCTTATTTCCAGGGAGTATTTCATATAAAACTTATCTTGGTTGCTAATGAACTTAATTATGGGACAGTACCTATTTGGCAGACCAGAAGTTTGCTTTTCCAGTACTTCTGAAGAGGCAACAAGCTTATAGCTTACATAGGCTTGGCAATTGTGGCTCAACTATGGTAAGAACAGAACACTTCTGGACCTTAACCTTCTTTATTAAGATGTCATTTATCCCAGGGATTTGCTCACAGGTCAACAGCCAATATAGTAAAGCATATTGGTTTTCTTTTTTTACTCTCTGTGTGGTAAGATACTTACACTGAACCTTTAATTTACTAGGAAGGAGATTTTTAGGAACTGGGCATCCCAGAGTATTCCATAGGAGCTAATAATTGTCCTTCCTAACTCCTTGAGGGGGAATCATATGAAAGAAGAACCAGGAAGAAAGAGAGAAAGCATCAATGCAGCAAACTCCCGCCAGCCTGCAAATTCTAGTCCCCAAAAGAATTCCAGTGTACCTCAGTAGCAGAAAGAAAGAAAAGTGTAAGAGAGAGAACATCTGCTTCAGCCCAAGGGCAGAGCCTGAAAACCAGTCACTGAAAAGACAGGGAAGTTAGTCAAGGAAAGATCCAGAAGCATTATGTAGTACGCATGAATTTTAAGTGCAGAAACTCAGGTACACAAGAAATTTATTTATGTGATTCAACTTAAATTCTACTGTGAGTACCTACGCTACAGAACTGGCAGGAAATTTTATTTAAGCCACTGTAGGACTAATTGCCTCCCAAAATTATGCCAAAGAACTGGGAGGGGCTTAAGAGGCAACAGAGCATCAAGGAGACACATCTGGTCACCAGTCTTCGCTGGACACATCTAGAGTGTCCTTGTCATGCCATTAGATCTCAGATCTTTGTTCTTTTGGGCCATACTAATAGCACTGGGATTATGGGGAGACTGGGAGTCTTAGGGCAGAGGAAAGGGGCCCCTGCTGCTTGTGGGACCCACAGACCTCTATCCTCTTCTCAGCCAAGGAGAAATGACTCTTCCATAGTTGCTTCCCTCAAAATCTCTCCCCACCCCCACCTCCTCCTGTTTCACATAGCCTTTGCGAAGAGTTTTCATTTTTATAAAACACCGAAAGTTTCAGGTAAACAGTATCTGCTTTCTGCCCTAAAAACTAAAGAATTGTGTACATTACTATAAATTTTCCAGCACGTACAGAATTGTAAAATAGCTCAAAGACAATGAAACGTGTAGATAATCGATAAGGATACGCTAGACTGGACATCAAATAATTGTTTCTTCCTATTTCAAGGTCTCTTAATTTTTCCTAATAGTGTCTCCCCCACCCCATATGATCAAAATAATCACAAAGATCATTACTGATCACAGAAAAGGACTGGTCTCATAGGTTTGCCCTGATTATTTAGCAACAAAAGTATTAATTAACCATATAGGTCTCCTTGAGTTTGTTTTACACATCTACAGCCATATAGCAATAGAATATTAAAACTAATGAACAATATTCCAAACAAATAAATAATTTGTTAAAATATTTTTTATTTCCCTTAACATTTCATTTAGTCCCATGGTTTTCTTGTTCTGCTGGATCTTGGGTTAGCAGTCTGCTTTCTTGAAACCATCTGTTTTCATTCTAAAGAGTCCTGGGATTCCTGACTCAGTCCACTGGTACTGTACAAAAGTTATCTAAGCTATATCACCTCGGCAGCCTGTACCCTAGAGACTATTCTTTGAAGCATCAATAGTTCAAAATACCTATGATTGGCCTTTTCCCTAGTGCTCTGAGTCTCTTTGTTGCAGACACAAACTATTTACTGTAGCTTATATAGCAGAGCCTTCAGGCCAGCATCAAAGTAAAACAGAGGCTTTCCTTAGCTAGTAGATATTTAATACCTGTGCTTAATTTATTACTGTAACCAATAATATTAGAAGATAAGTGAGATTCTCTATTGGTACACAGTAGGTAACTATTTCATAAAAGTTTTGGTCAGTGTTTCCCCTGAGGGTGAAAACATATTATGAACAGCAAGGGCATTGTCAAATCTCCAGACACTTCCCATAAAGCATACAATTTCTGAAACATTATATTAATGACATTTTACCTGCATAAACCTAACCTAGAGCACAGTGAGCCTTTCTTCTCAGATGTAACAGTAACTCCCTTCCTCTGAAACTCCTGTAACAGTAACATATCAAACAAACCTATTTCTAATTTCTCTTTTTATAAGATGAAAGAACAAATCTTCGTGACTTTCTACGGGCCCTCTAGGAAATTTCAAACATAGTTTTAGGCGTTGAAGATATTCTGAAAAAAATTTTTTTTCCTAAATTTAGATCTGATCTTTAGAAGGCAAAAAAGAGTTGTCAAAAAAAAAAAAAAAATTGGGCACCTGATTAAGATAGGATCATAGCTACCTAAGAAACATACTTGGTTACCTAATTTTTCAAAGCAACAATAAAATATTTGAAAACAAGCATAGAAGGTAACATGATCATAAATAATATTGGCTCATTCATAAATTAGGAACCTTTGTTCTATACTTCTTTATTTCCTTAAATAATCAAAGACAAAATAAACAAAAAGGCATATTACACAAAAAGAATAACCTTACATATCATAGGGAAAGCATTAATCAGTAAAGCAAAGAAGTAAGCTCGTCAAAACTGAGTGAACTTACTAAAATTTTAATATATTTCTCAGCTTCATTTCAAACACAGGTAATTAAACCAAGGCAAATCAAAGTCATTTTCAGAGTTTTGTCCTTTATTATGCTTTTTTTTATATGTTGGAACAAACTGACACTTTACTTTAGAACTAAGAGTGGTCTCCAGACCAAAGAGGGTCCTGGAGACTCTTTAAGTGGGTCTGCAAGGTTAAATCTATTCTCATAATAAAACTAAGACTTTATTTGACTTTTTTATTTTCCTTCTCTCATGACTGTATAGTGAGTTTTTCCAGTGACTGTATGATCTATAATATCTCATCAGACTGAATATGGAAGCAAATAAGAGAATCCACCTGACTTCTATTAAGCTGAACATTAAAGTGATTTTTAAATTATAAAACAATGTATAAACAATAAGTTACTTATGTTAACATGAAATAGCTTCATCACTGCTGTTTACAAATGAACCAACAAATAAATATTCTTAAATTCTTAGTTTTAATTTCTAATACAGTAAATATCGATAGACATAACCCACATAACAAAAGCTCTAGAGATCCTTAATGGATTTTAATTTAAGAGCATGTAAAGGGTCCTGAGACCAAGTATTTTGAGTATTGGACTTTTTTTTAAATATTTTTTTTTCCTGAAAAGTGAAAGAATATGCATAGTTTACTTGTCTGTCATGATTACTTCTAACATAATTGCAACCACCCATATTTATTATAATGTTTAAGAAAATCACTAATTTCTATTTCACAGCAAAAATTAGGGGGCATCAATCATTGACAAATCATATGTAAGCATTTTAGCGGACTAGCAAAGTTCATAAACACAGAATACAACTTTGTACAGCCACACACATCCCCTTTGTACCTTCTTAATGTAGCAAAAATGAAAACATACTCATTAACACGGCCCAAAGATATATCCTTTCTATGGCATATTAAAATAAGAAGCAAAGTATAATGTATTAACTAAAAGTCATGCTTAGTAAGCAGTGATCGAGTATCCTATTGTACTTAGAAATCAAGGTATCTCATGATTATTCATTAATTAATCAATTTAATAACTGTTCAAGATTTTAAATTACTTAAAAATCTTGAAAATTATTTTCAAGCTGACATTCTACAAACATAATTACTATTGAAATTAAAAGTTTGTCAGAATAATGATTCTATTTCATTGAACCAAATTTTAGATTTTTCACAATCTTAAGTATTATATAAGAATAGCGTTAGACTCTTTGATGAGTAACCTATATAATTTTAGGAAAAAACAAACCCAAGCAAAATAAAATGTATTTTCCTACTTAACACTGATAAGAGAAAGAACATGGCTGGGTTTGCTTATTAACCAAAATAATTAAGCTAGTCTCATTTGCCAGAGATTTACCTTAACTATGTGAACTTTATTCTTAAAATTATAAGAAGAATTTTTTTTAGTGCAGCATATTTAAAATAGTATAAGATAAATTTTCTTATTATCTGGGAACTTTAGGAATATTCTATTTATGTAAGTACTTATCTCTCTAAATGAATCAGAATAGAGTATCTTTAGTTTAAGAGACATTAGAAGTGTTTCGGTGTGTTCGTTTTTCTCCCCGTTGGCAAAGCAAACTTTATTGTGGGCCTAAGATCAGGGCTCTTCTCTTCATGTCCTGCTAAACCAGAGAGTTGGGGATGAGAGGCTCTTGTGTTTCCCCTGCAACACCTCCATCACATTCAAATTCAAATGGAGAGAGCCAGGGTAGGGGACACCCTGAATCTGCAGCATACTCTGAGGAAGGCCCACTGTGCATGGTGGTCTCACAGGCATATAATTTATGAATACCCTCCAGAAATAGGAAAACATTTCACACTCACAAAACAAGATAAATGCCTTCCCTGGATCACAGACACATAGACACACAACCACATAAAGAATATACAGCTTCAGGGACTTCCCTCGTGGTCCAGTGGTTAAGAATCCGCCTTCCAATGCAGGGGACGTGGGTTTGATCCCTGGTCGGGGAACTAAGATCCCATATGCCGCAGGGCAACTAAGCCTGTGCGCCGCAACTAGAGAGCCTGTGTGCCACAACAAGAGAGCCCACATGCTGCAACCACTGAGCCCGCGTGCTCTAGAGCCTGCATGCCACAACTAGAGAGAAGCCCACGCACCGCAATGAAGAGCCCACTTGCCGCAATGAAAATCCCGAGCGCTACAACTAAGACCCAACGCAGCCAAATAAATAAATAAATAAAATTTTTTTTCAAAATACAGCTTCAGCTCTACAACTTCAACCACAGATTAAGAGTAAACACAGAAACAAACAAACAAACAAAATTAGTCTACAAATAAAGAGCTATTTTCCTTCCTAGAGGTCACAAAATTCTTAATTGGTTTAGGCTCAAAATGACAGACAAACAAACAAGAAAGACTAACAAACCAGATTCTCTATCTTCTCTTACCTAACAGAGAATGGATTTCAATCACCCATTTATAGGAATCACCAAATGGTCAGACCATAAAACCGAATTCTCAATCATTGATGCTACAAAGGGGAATACCTTATTGGCCATGCATAGAACCAAAATTAATAGAGGAGGCAAAAATAGAGAAACCCAAAGTTAGCAGATTTCAGGTTTTATTACTCTTTGGCATACACTCCAGAAACCAAAGAATGATGTATGCAGGTTTAAGCCACCCATAAAATGCACTTTTCTGGCAATTGAGTTTACTTGGTTTTGTCAGATAAATCAATACGGCATCTCAGTGGAGCCTTCAGAATTGTTAAGGTATAGTTTTTTAAAGATAAAATCATGAATCTCATATATTTTTTTATTTTATAAAATGAACATGTGTCAATGATTTTATTTAACTCATTAATTAATGAGGGAACCAGTAAGATGTTGCAAGAATTCTAAGAATTCTAAGAATTCAAAGAACAGAGACACCTATAGGTAATCAGAAATGCTGAAATCAGTCTGCTAATGGATGCAGAACTGTTCTATATCCACAGGAGAATAATCAATTACACTGCCACCAACAGAATTAATTTGCATTTCTTTGGATACTAATCATGTTCACCATCAGTTTTCTACAGCTTAATTTTTATAAAATAGCACAAAGACAATGAAAGGCACAAATAACCCAGAAGGTTGTTTGGATATCCAATAATCTTTTTTGCCCATTTCAAAGTCTTTCATAATTTATCTGACATTGTTTGTTCTTACTTGAGTTGAGGGAAAGACCTGTCTCCTTCATCCATTCGTGTTTCTTCTTCCTATCTGGATCTAGCTTTCAGAACATCAGACAGAGGTCCTTCCTGCTTCTATAGGTAGACAAAAACTTAAGAACAGTGATGATTCTCAGCTTTTATTGCTATGTCTGGTACAAACTTTCCATCACAAGAAACATGAAGCATTTCTTCATGTTCAGAAAGAATGAAAAGGGGCATTTTTACAACAGAAATGCTTTTTTTTCAAGAAAAATAAAATACTTTCATTCGTTTAACAAGTATGTAGTGAGCATATATGCTTTCCAAATTCTGTATCATTACCCATAAGGCCCTGCATGTGTGGCCTCTGCCTGTCTCTCCAACCTCCCCTTATGCCTCTTTCCTATTCATTCACTACCTTCCATTGTCTTTTCAGTTCTAGACACACTCTTTACTGCTCTTGAAGGTTTTGTATATATACTTTCCTCTGTCTGGAATTCTCATCCCTCCACACTTCTCATGGCTGAGTCCTTCTCGTCCTCACCACCTCTTTTAAAATGGCCTTTCCTTATTCTCCACCTCATACCGTTATTCCCTATCCCAGCACCTGCTTTTTTCCTTCATAGCATGTACCACACTTTATAGTTATTTTATTTGTTGTTTTATTTTAGGCTGTCTCCTCCTCCTCCAGTAAACTATAACAGGACATCCTTGTGCCAGGGACCATATGTATCTTGTTCACTATTAAATCTCTAGCACAAATAGAATTCCTCAGACATAGTAGGCACTCAAAAATATTTGTTGAACTAGCGAATGAATGAAAGTCATGTGCTAATCACCATGGACTCATTATATATATACAGAGGGTTTCTGATCTCACAAACTTTATAGTACAATAAAGGATACATATCTGTTATCAGGCAACTGCAGTATTACTTAAGTGTATGATGTCAGGAGGACATAGTACTATAAGAACACATAAGAAAGGCCTGGAGATTTCTGCTTCTACTATGATGGAGTGGCTTATTTGGACCAACTCTCCCACCAAGGACAACTATAAAAGCTATGGTGGCACAGTGGTTAATAATCTGCCTGCCAATGCAGGGGACACGGGTTCGAGCCCTGGTCCAGGAAGATCCCACATGCCGCGGAGCAACTAAGACCGTGCACCACAACTACTGAGCCCCCGTGCCACAACTACAGAAGCCCACGTGCCTAGAGCCCATGCTCCGCAACAAGAGAAGACATTGCAATAAGTCAGCCCACCGCAACAAAGAGTAGCCCCCACTCGCTGCAACTAGAGAAAGCCTGTGCACAGCAACAAAGACCCAACACAGCCAAAAATAAATAAATAAATAAATTTATTAAAAATAAATAGATAAAAGCTATGTAAATTTTTTTAAAGAATAAGAAAAAGGTGTCCAAAGAGAACAACCAAGACAGATGGGATTCAAGGCACCAAGATCTCAGAGAAAAGTGAACCACAGAGAGGCTGAACTGGAATTCTTCACCATATATTTCCTCAAGGCATTTACTAACTCCTAAGCCAGGAGGGACAGGGGATGATGTAATGGTCAAGAGGTCAAGAATCTAAGCATAACAGAATAGCTAAAAGGCTAAGAAAATAAGCAGAGTTTTCAAAAGTCTTAAGAGTTCAAGACCTGCCATGGAGGAGGGACCCTGGCAAATACCTCAGGCTTTCAGTTTAAACCCTTGAAGTGCCGTGATCTAAGAATAAGGACAAACTGGAAAAAAAAGCAGTCTTCACAAAGACTGCAATTGAGCCTCAAATTATCTCAGTCTCTGATTATATCAAGGTAATCTTAGTTAAGCTGCCAGAAAAAATTAAATTCTTTCTGGAGGAATAGATCATCATTCAAAACCTCTGAATTTTTTTCATATATAATGTTTGGACTTTACCAGAAATAGCACAAAATAACTAAAAATTTAGAAGGGAAAACAAGATAGTACAACCCTAAAAATGGTCCTGACATTTATATTGCCTCATATGGACTTTTAAAAACTGTAATTAATGTGTTTAAGAAAAAGAAATGACAAAGAATTTCACTAGAAAATTAGAATCTATTTATAAAAACTAAATGAAAATTTGGAAAAAATATGGAAAAGAGCATAAAAGACATATGGGATTTGGTGAAAGGTGTAACATATGTGTAACTGGAGTCCCAAAAGGAAAGGAGAGAGTGAACAAAAGCAATATTTAAGAGGTACTGGCAGAGAGTTTTCCAAAACTAATAAAAGACATAAAGCCAGATATTCAAGGAGTTCTGCTAATCTCAAGCAGGATAAATACAAAGAAACCATACGTAGGTAGTCATAGCAAAACTACTGAAAACCAAGGACAAAGAGAAACATCTTACCAGAAGGACATGTTAACGTCAAAGGACCAAAAATAGAACTAACAGAAATGATTTAAACAGAAATTATGGAACTCAGAAAACAATGGAGGGACTTCCCTGGTGGTCCAGTGGTAGAGAATCTGCCTTCCAATGCAGGGGACACAGGTTCAATCCCTGGTCGGGGAACTGAGATCTCACATGCTGCAGGACAACTAAGCCCACGCACCACAACTACTGAGCTTGCACGCCTCAACAAGAGAGCCCATGTGCCGCAAACTACATACCCCATGCACCCTGGAGCCCGCACACCACAACTAGAGAGAGAAAACCTGCACGCCACAACTAGAGAGAATCCCACATGCCACAATGAAGACGCGACACAGCCAAAATAAAATAAAATATTAAAAAAATAAAAACAAAATCAATGTGTTCAAAACAGAACTTCTAAAACATAAAAGAGAGAGAACAATGGAATGGCATTTGTAAAATGCTGAAAGAAAATAAAAGCTAGTGTGGAACTGAACTAGATAAAAACTGAACAGACCTATCCTAAAGGGAGTTTTTCAGGTGGAAAGATTATGGAAGCATGAAAATGTAGAAAGGACTAAAGAGCAAAGGAAAGGGTTAATATGTGGGTAAATGTAAATGAATTGTTATCTTGAGGTTTAAATGTATATAAATATATATTGAATATATAGAGTATATATTGTTTGTATAGTATATGTAGAATGTATATATATAATAGTTATATATATACACACACACATATTTATAATGTATATAGAGTATATGATAGCACAAAAAGGAAAGAGGAATGGATGGAGTTAACATGTTTTAAAGTTCTTACATTGGGAAGTGATAAAAATACCAAATTATGATAGATTGTAGTAAGTTAAGAATGCATGTTGTAATCTCTAAAATAACCACTAAAATAATAAGAGAATGTGTAACTAACAAATAGAAGAAAAAGAAAATTAAATAACAAAAAATTTTGGTGAATTGGAAGAAGACATGAAAGAAGAAAAAGAAATAAAAACAAAAGTGACAAATAGGTAATGAATAGGAGGGCAATAGTTTTAAACCCCAAATATAGCAATAATTATATTAGGTGTAAATGGACTGAGTCCTCCAATTAAAAATTGTCATTCTGGATTTTAAAAAACAACCAATTGCATGATGCTTATCAGAGACCCACCTTAAATATAAGGACACAGCTCATTGCAAGTAAAAGATGAGAAAAATGTTACAAGGAAAGATAGCTGGTATGACTCTCTTGATATCAGAGAAAATTAAGATAAAAAGGATTACTAGATATTAGGTGGAGGGACATTTCCTATTCATATATGTACATGGATCAGTTCATCAAGTAAATTCTAAATTATTGCATCTAATAATATAACCTAAAAATAAATACTAATCAATCTACTATCCAGCCCTGGGAATTCAGGGAGGCTGAGAAGATGACTGAGATTGAGAGTCATCTCAGAGATTGAGAGAGAGGAGGGTGGAAAGAAAGAGTTTTCTAAACGGAAGGAAGAACATTTTCAAAGATTTGAGGCAAGAAAGTGTAAAAACTGACAGCAATATAGTCCTGCTGGAATGTAGAGAGAGAGAGATTAAGGAAGAGGAATTGGGCTGGTGGGAAAAGGATTGCCTGATAAGAGCAATGATTGGCAAAAGGGGACTAGAAAATACAAGAATCTTAGCTATGATATTTAAAAGCTGAGACTTGTTTCTGGAAACCAGGAAGTTATTGAAGTATTATATATTGATTTGATCAGATTTGTTTCCAGGAGGCCTCTCTCACTACTGTGGCGGGAATAAATTGGAGGAGGGCAGGAGTGTTGGCAGAGAGACCTATTTCAGTAATTCAGGTGAGATTATGCTGGCTGAGGCTGTGGAGATAGAAGGAAACAGCTTTTAAAAATAAAGTGTCCCGGGCTTCCCTGGTGGCGCAGTGGTTGAGAGTCCGCCTGCCGATGCAGGGGATACGGCTTCGTGCCCTGGTCTGGGAAGATCCCACGTGCCTCGGAGCGGCTAGCCCGTGAGCCATGGCCGCTGAGCCTCCGCGTCTGGAGCCTGTGCTCCGCAGAAGGGGAGACCACAACAGTGAGAGGCCCGCGTACCGCAAAAAAAATAATAAAAAAATAAAAGTGTCCCATAACTTGTGAAATATTTAAAATTTTAGTAGGTTACTAGAATCTTGGATTAGTGAGCAGGAAACTCAGTAATAGACCAAGAGGTTGTATTACTTAAGAGAAACTTTTTAAACTGCAATTTTTTTCTTTATGTTTACAAAACCAACTACAAGGCAGTATTGCCTTTCCTTTCCAAAGATCGTGTTTTGTCAGATGGCTCTGGGTTGGTCATAACCTTAGGTTGGTTGTGTTGGTAATAGCAAAATATAAAGTTGGAGCAATTAAACACCCTTGACTTTCTGTTTTAGAGCTCCCTCCCTACATTTTCAGTTGACTTATTTAGATTTGGTAATCTGTGGGCAAATGTCCAAGTGTCTCCTCAAGGAATGTGCATCATTTTAAGTTATTAGACAGAATAGTGTGTGATGCATACATGTGGCTTCGCTGCCCAGGCACAGCTACTTAAGTCATATTTATTAACATCCTTTCTCAGACGTAAAAATCTGTCTTAAAAGAGAGACAACAAGCTATCAAGTAATGATTTATATGTTAATGTGGTTGCTTGGTTTACTATCTAACTACTTCTATTAGACTGTACCTTTTATGAGGGAAGGGACATTGTTTCTTTTGCTCCAGGCTGTATCTCCCTGTACATGGATTGATACTCAACATATACAGGTGCTCAGTAAATATTTACTGAATGAATAAATGAATGAGGAATGAAGGGATATTTGTCTTAAATCAACTTCACTAAAATAAGGTGTTTCTTTTCATTTCAGTCTTACAAATTTTTTTTTTTTCATTTAAAGTTTGAAAGTCTGATATTAGAATGTTCAAAAGTAAAGTGATTATTTTTCATATTTGCAGGACTATCTCAAGCAGGTGCTGGACATTGATCTTCATGCCCAGATCCATTTTGGCAGGGTTTTTATGAAACCAGGGTATGAAAATTATCTTGTTATCTAATATATGGGGTTGGTTTGGCTTGCTTTGACTAACAAAGTTTTTAAATGCTTTCTTTTTACATTTTCTATTATGGATTATTTATTCTAATAAAAAAATATTATAGTATTAGAGTTCTCTGAACAAGTGTATATCCTACCTGAAATGGGAATTCATCTTCTTTATAAATCACTGGGTCTGGTTTAAACAAAGCAAAGCAACTTTCCAAACCTTTTCTCCCTTTAATTTCCAATTTCTAGTTCCTTCCTTCTTTTTTTCTGCTTCTTTCTCTCACTTATAACATTTCAGTATGAAAATTCTCAAACATACACAAATGCAGGGAGTACAATGAAACCCCCATATACCCATCGCCCAACTTCAGTAACTATTTTTCTGTAATTGTTTTATCAATCCTCTTCTTCACCTTTTTGGGGGGGCAGAGGGCTGGATTGTTTTAAAGCAAGTTCTAGACATGTCATTTTAGTGTACATCTCAAATATTAATAACAACAGCAGTACTTTCTTACATAATCACAATGGTATTATCTCAAACAGAATAAATAAGAATACCTCAGTATCATCTAATACCGTGATCGTATTTGAAAATTCTCCCAAATGTCAAGGAAAAGTATGCCTTCTTACATATGTTTTGTATGAATTAGGATTCAAGTCAGGTCTACTCACTGTATTTGGTTAAGTTTCTATTAAACAGGAACATTTACCAACCACCGCCCCCCTTTTTTGGCATGCCACTACTTGTTGAAGCAACTGAATCTTTTGTCCTAGTTTTGTCCTAGTGAATGGATTTGGCTGATTGCTTCCTTGTGGTGGCATTTAATTTGTTCCTGTCTCTCTCCAGTATATTCTGTACATCGGAAGTTAGATCTAAAGGTTTGAGTAGACTCAGATTCAATTTTTTTTTTTTTGTAAGAATACTTCATGAATAGTGTTTCATACTGCTTCTTACTACCTCCCAAGAGGAAAGAAAAGTAACCACATACCTAGATCTTGCGTAGCTCCTAAAAACTAATAGCTCCCTCAGGAAGGGCTAATGGAGGTTCTGTAATCCATTGTAAATCCTCAAAGAATGCAAACATTGGTGTTGATAAAATATGTGTGGCCATGTCTTTAAACAACAGCCTGCCTGTTGAAACCCCTGCTCCTCTATAAACCTGTGGTATGTAAACATTATAAAAACACTGTTGAAAGCCCTCAGTGTGTGGGTGAGCATTCCAGCACACCTCCATGCTGTCAGGGACAACAGTAATGATGCTTTAGTTCAGGGTCATACTCTGATGGGTGCTCATGTGAACCCTAACAGAAAGTAGAGGTGGGACTTACCAGTTGTTACAAGTGAGCCATGGGAACTAGCAGCAAATTCCAGAAACCTTTTTTAAGTGTCAAGCCAGCCCTCCTAATCTCCCTGATTTATTGGATACCTTGTGTCAGTTCTAAGGCAGAGATCAGGCTTTACATTTAAGTATGAAGTTAAGATTGTCCCTAAAGCCTTCTCCACAATGTAATAGAATTTAGAATTCTTGGCATTATATTTCTGTAGTTGCTCTGATATGCTGCCACTGACAAGGCCCTTTTACTATTGAAGGTGTTGGATTGGGATCATTCTTATTAAGAATATCTTGTCTTAAGCAAATATTATTATGCTATGAGTACACAGGCTTTTTTTTACTCTGTCCCCATGGGCAGTACTAATTTGATTAGAATACAGAGGACATCCCAAAAGTATGTCAGTGTACTTCTCACTAATCTCAAAAATTGAATTGATTATTCCTTTGCAGTGAGAAAGAAGCTGACATTACTTACCCTCACCTCTAGAGGAGAAATATTTATATAATATCTATTATTTAAATTATCTATTATTTAAATTAATCTCAGCACCCATGATGTATAATTTTGGTACTCATTTTATTTTTAGTCTATTATTTACCACTTACTTCAGCTGTAGGACTTCTGTGACTTCGGTTATTGTATAAAAGCTGTTACATTCTGATCTCAAGAGGAAAAATGAACAATAGGTGTTGAGTTTCAAGGAAATGACTTTCCAGATCCTAAACAAAAACTTCACAGTCTAGCAATAAAACACTCATGATAGCAGCGCACATAACAAAATGTTTTATTGTAATGGAACCTTTTTAAAATGAGTACCTTCAGAGAAATCACAGTAGCTGTCTGCAAGGTTCAAAAGATGATTTAAATTGGTTTTAAATACAGTAGAAGGAATGTGTTATGCATTCCCTCCTCAATCTTATTATGTGTGTTAGTTTGCTATTTAAAAAAAATGGTGTAGAAGTTTAAATGGGCTTCCTTTAATTGTCCAGAATTTTATACTTGTCTGAAGAGAAGAAGAATTTAAAGGTAATTGCTACTTAATAGTAGAATAAGAAGAAATATAAAAAGCTCAAAAACAATTTAGCTTTGCTCTTCCCACATACAGTACGTTCAGAATGCAATTAACCTCTTTCCTTTTAGACACGGAGATACTCAAAAAGCATTTGGAATATTATCAACCAGATCTACGAATCACAGTTTTTATGGATCATCTACAGTGAGCATAGCTGTTGTCGAAAATGTATCTTGGAAATTATTTTCATCACACAGTAACAGTCATTGCCAAATAACCTATCTATAAATGGATATGACATTCTAATCTCAGTTTTCTAAAACACAGCAAAGAATCAGGAAGTAAGCAAAAAAAGGCCTCAGAGTAGCCAAGAATAGATGTTACAAAGTCCATGTAATAACACTTCACAGTGCACCCTATGAGAGGCTTATCTAATTATGAGCCATAAAGTTAGAAAAACCTTGGTTCCAATCTTAGTATCTGAGTAATTTTGGCCAAATTGCTTAATCTCTCTGAGTCTCATTTTCCTCATCTGTAAAATGGGATGACAATTGTCACCTCATGGGATTATTGTAAGAATTAAATGAAATAATGGATATAATGCTTAGATGTTTCTTTAAAAATAGTAACTTCTATTATTACTATTATTATTATCATTCCAACAATATAACTATTACTACTGCTCTCTGGTTCCCAAACCAAAGGCCAGCTTTAAGGGTCAAGATGATGGCAGTCTAGCATTAAGGGGACCTACAGAAAAAAAAACTAGGGGAAAAAAACAGAAACAAGAACTATAGAAACACTGCCACGTGTACTGTTATGTTATGGTTTAATACCCCTGTGACCCAAAATCTCTGTATCATAGCAGAGTAGAATCAATTCATAATGATGGCTGTAATTCATCAAAAATATTAATGTTCATCATATTATTGCAAAAGGTAATGAGTGAGTGATCCTTTCTTCTTTCAACCAACGAGCAAAAATAGTAAAAAGAAAAACAATTTGGGTGCTTAAAAGGGTAATTTTTCAGCTACTTTTAAATTTCAGCATTCCCTAAGAATTTTGCATCACTCAAGATTCATTAATATAATAAAAATTTTAGCTGAAATTCTATATTAAGGGTAGTCAATAGAAAAAAATCACTATTATTAACCACCTGCCCTCTTCACACTCACACCCCTCTGCATACCCCCATGATGAGGGTTCATGTCAGACTTTTGAGGAAGTATAATTTGATAATATTCTTAAATTACTATTGCTTTAATTTTGTTCTAGTCATGGTATTTTATTTATTTTGACATTTCAAAACATTCCCTTCATAGGAGGGAAGCTTATATGTTTATTGCTGAGTATAGTCTTAAAGGGCTGAGAAATACTCATCTTGAACAATAGGTAGTTATCTGATAGACGTGTATTACCAGGTAGTCTTCAGATAAAAAGAATGATTGTTATTCTCCAGCAGAAAAAAAAACGTATAGACATTGTTAACTAGAGGGGTGGAGAAACTCCAGGATTTGGCATATGCTTCTACGGCACTGGCAAGAAGGAAAAAAATGTAAACTACAGAAAACCAGGAAGTTTGGTTACTTGAAAACAGAAGATGCTAAAAAAGAATTAATTTAAATGCTCTCGAAACACTTCAGGTTATAAAGATTTAAAGGAGAGTCAACAGAAAAGAACTTTCACACAATAGGTGACCTGTATGAAGAACCATGTAACAAGAAAACTGCAGTATTTAACTTACTACTCAGGTTGCTTAGCAGTCACTAACAAACAACCTCTACTTTTCCTCTAGCCTGCCAACGACATTTGCAACTTTGGATATTGATGGTGTAAGAAAAATAATCTTTGCACTACCAGGTAAGAATAATTGAAATAGTTTCTTTTGCTTTTTCTGGAAAAATGACCAAAATCTTTTTGTTTCCCAGGTGACCAGTCCCCTATCAGAGCGCATGATTTGGAATCTGAAACACCTGGGTTCAAATCCCAGCTTTTCATACTGTATGACCTTGGACAAATCACATAACCTCTCTGAAGCTGTTTCTTCATCTATAAAATGGGGCTAATTAGGGTTGGTGTGAAAGTCAAATTAGTATCTTTCAAAGCACATTTCAGACCCTAAGATGATAATCAGGAGTTAAGTGTCACTACGTCTTTCTAGGGCACCTGCTTTTCCTTACAGGAAATTGGTCAAAGTTAGCAGTATGATTACCTCTCACAACTAGAGTATTATGCTCAAGGGGCCAAAGGGCCTTAAATCGCCCATGGAAATACTAGAACAAAAAAGTACAAAGCTGCCTTTGGTTCTCACCAGATTTGGACTGGTTGGGGAGAGCAGCAACACAGGAGGGGCTGCAAATACTGATGCTTCTCAGCCAAATCCCAGGCATCATCAGTCTGACCACATCATTATCCCCACCCTCTCCCACGTGAGCAGAAACTCACATGTTCAGATTATAGAAAAAGCAAAGTGGTTCAGTTTACAATTTTTGGACTTCGGCTGTGCATTTAAAGCCAGGTTTTAAAGCCATTACTAATCTTGATAAATTCTAAAGCAGTTTAGAAGTTTTGTGTATCTACTTATTTTTTTCAATTTTAAAAATTATCCTCTGATCTGTAGCAGTGTCCCATTCTCTATTTTTTGGCATAGATTCCTTTAGAAAATAACCTACTTATTCCTTTCAGATGTACAAGTCTGGTGGCTTTGGGATATTTACCTGCTTTTTTATATTAAGTAAAGGTCAAAATAGAGATAGAAAGAAAAGAAGGCAGGCAGAAAATTTTAGAACTTTAAAAACATGTTTAAAGCCCCTATCTGTAAGCATAAAAGAGAGTATGTTTCTCTCATATAGGAAATGTTAAGAGCGAGGTCATGTAAATAAAGTTTTAGTCTTCAAACGATTTCTGTGGTACAGAACTCCTTAGGGCCTTTAATACATCCCTAGATACTCTGAAGACCATTATATAGAGAAATGAAATCATCTTCCTAGCTTCATTTTGACTAGAAGAGACTGTTTTTGTTGTCTACAGAAGATATGACTTGACCTACAAAGTATGTTATAGTGGGAGCCTATTTTGCCTTTACTAAGTGTTGTTGATCTGCCAAAGAAGTTATAATTAAATAGCCTATTTTCAAATTGCTGCTTTATTTTGAGATTTTCACTGCTCAGCCTGAAAGTACCAAAAGAGGGCAGCAACAATTCACATGTTCAGATTGTAGAACCAGCAAAGTGGTTCTTTTTATAAGAATTTGAGAACTCAGAATTGGATTTTTGGTTTCTTAAGGTCCTTGCAATTAAAGCCATTACTAATCTTGATAAGTTCTAATGCAGTTGAAAAGTTATGTGTTATCTACTTTTTCTTTTTTTTAACTTTTTAAAATTACTATAGTAACATGTGTTCACTGTAAAAACATTAGGAAACACGGATAAGCATTAAGAAATGTTATCCAAAATCTCCCTCCCCCTGAAATAACCACTATTTGCAATTTTCTTGGTGTTGATTTTTCCAGTCCCTTTTCTTATATAGAGCAATTCATATTTTATAGAGTAATTTTATAAAACAGTAGCATTACAAGAATACTGTAATCATTGTTGAGCAATAGCTTTCTTACTTATTTTTCTTTTATTTTTCCTTTTTTTGCTTTTCCAGAAAAATTTCCATCTGTTCATATTTTGAGGCAAGAGGAAAGCAATTGATTCTCATTAAGAGTCTGCTGTCCTGTGGGACAATTCACTTTTTCTATTGAAATAATCAATGTCATTCATCACAACTTTTTTTAACAACTTAAAAAAAATCTATTCTTAACTGCTTTTGTGGGTAGAAGAAAATTAAAGGTATGCTTTTAGCTAGTAATAGGCTAAACTGACCATTACTTTTATTTTGATGATGAAATTAGCAGCACAAAGCCAGGCCAAGGTAACCTAAAATATAATAAGCATTCCCTACCCCCTCTCTCTCTATATATATACATACTCACATACCACTGTATAAAAGTATTAGTAAAATTTGAATTTTAGAACCAAAAGGAATATTAAGAATCATATAATCCAAACCTTTCATTTTGTGGATGAGTAACGTTAGACCCAGAAAGGTTTGGAACTCTTGCCTGGGTCGCATGGCTTGGTTAGTTAACAATACCACACAAGAAGCGAAATCTGTTATTCTCAGCTCAGTCGTTTTTTTCATAGGCCACCATACCTCTCTTTGAAGTGCGTGACACACCCAGATTTCTTCTTGGAGAGGTACAGTTGAATTCCTCAAATTTTTCTTATAACTGCAAAAAAACTTGGTGTTTGTATTAATCTGCTCAGGCTGCCATAACAGAATGTCACAGACTGGGTGGCTTAAACAACAGAAATTTATTTTCTCACAGTTCTGAAGACTGAAAGTCTAAGATCAAGGTGCCAGCAAGGTCGGTTTCTGTTACAATCTTTCTTCCTTGCTTGCAGATGGCCACCTTCTCTCAGTGTCTTCACGTGGCCTTTCTTCTGTGTATACACACTCGTGTTTCTTCCTCTTTTTATAAGGACACCAGTCCTATTGGATTAGGGCCTCACCCTTACAACCTCATTTAATTTTGGTTACCTCTTTAGAGGTCCTTTCTCCAAATACAGCCACATTGGGGGTTAAGACTTCAACATATGAATTTGAGGGGAACATAATTCCGTTCCTAAGAGTATTCGCCTTCAAGTCCTTCACGTCTTAAATCATTGTTGTTTTTTTTTTAGTTTAAAGAAATTTTTGGTTAGAGGGGATTATGGATAAATTTCTTTATTCTTATCCTACTTGCTAATTTTCTTTTGCACTGAGCATGTACTACTATGGTAATTTTAGAACATTTTAAAAATAGCAAGTGCAAACTCATTACTAAAGGCTTTCAATGCACGGCTCTCAGGAAAACAGATATAAATGGTGCCAAACAGCTTCTGTGCATCAGAAGTCTCTGCGTTTCACTGCTAGATCCAAATATTTACACCCTCTGTGGCATTTGGTCAACTACAGCTCTATTCTGGCATCCTTTTGGATTCAAGGTGATTCAGAAGAGGAATGCTAGTGGTTAGTCATTTCACTCTCTATGATACCTGAAGGTATAGACAGTCATAATTATATGGCAAATTTTTATGTGTGTACTATAAATAACTGCTTGGTTGACTTTCAGGGAATCCTGTGTCAGCCGTGGTCACCTGCAATCTCTTTGTTGTGCCTGCACTGAGAAAGATGCAAGGCATCTTGGATCCTCGGCCAACCATCATCAAAGCCAGGGTAATGTTTTCTAATGACCGGAAACCAAAATTGAAGCCTAATAACAAATTAGGATATGATTTTTTAACTGCCCAAAACAAACGTCTAGAATTTTATATTAGTTTTGAGGAAAAATGTGGTTATAGTCCCCTCTTCATGATAGAAAACAGAGGGAAAGGAGTCCCGTTTATTCCCTTCCCACATTATTCCATGACTCCTAAAGTGAATAATTTTCTCCAGCTAGAAGTCCATTTAGGAGTGGATATGTAATGACAAAATGGTCAATAGAATACTAAACTAATACTAAACCTATATGGAAGGAGGGACAAGAATTTCCCCTATGTAAACTTAGAGAGAACAGCAATTTAGCTGATCACTTTTTCTGTGACCCCGCTGATAAATTTTAAACAGTTCAGAAAAAGACAATTAAAGGACAAGAAAGAGACTCTAGTGAAGCAGAAGAAAAGGGAGACCATATTGTTTGGAAAAAGGACCACTAAGGCTGAGGAATTATACCTGCAGTAAAAATCACTCCGAAATTAGAGTCCCCTTCTCCACCAACACTAACTTCAGTTTGCTTTACTACTACTAGTAAACTAATTATGTAACACAGTTTCTATGTAATAACTAATGAACAATTTTCCTGGCAATTTAAACTATAATACTAAATCAGTACTTTTCTTTCTTTTAAGCTTTACTAAGGTATAATTGATATACACAAATTGCACATATTTAATGTAGACATTTTGATGAATTTGGACATATGCAAACACCTGTGATACCGTCATCACAATGAAGGTACTAAACATATCCATCACCTCCAAACATTTCTTTGTGTTCTTTGATTTGTTTGTTTATTTCATGCTAAGAACATTTAATGTGAGAACTATCCTCTTAAAGTGTTTTAAAGTGCACAATACCACATTGGTAACTATAGGTAATATGTTGTACAGCAGATTCTTTAAAATGTATTCACCTTGCATAACAGAAACTTTATATCCATTGAGCAACAATTTCCCTTCCCTCCTCCCCTCAGCCCCTGACAACCACCATGCTATTCTCTGCCTCTGTGAGTGACTATTTTAGATACTTCCTATAAGTGGAATCATGCAGTATTTTTGTAACTGGCTTATTTCACTTAGCATCGTGTCCTCTAGGTTTATCCATGTTGCCTCATGGAAAACAGTATGGAGGTTACTCAGAAATTAAAAGTAGAACTACTGTATGATCCAGCAATCTCACTTCTGGGTATATGTCCAAAAGAATTGAAATCAGGATCTCAAACAGATATTTGCACCCCGGTGTTCATTATAGCATAATTCACTATGCAAAGATAAGAAAACAACCCAAATTTCCAACAACAGATGAATGGATAGGGAAAATGAAGTGTATGTGTACAATGGAGCATTATTCAGCTTTAAAAAAGGTCAGTCATTGAACATCAAAAGGTATAATTGGATACCTGTTATATGAGAATATAATGGCCTATGGATTGATTAAAAAACAGATATTGAAAATGATAGAACTGTCTATGATTTATAAGAAATATAAACCAGTTTTATTATTATTCAGAGATGAAAAATATAACTAGGTTATAGAAACTTTGGAAAAATTAACTTAAAACTGATCCGCACCAACAGGTGTAAGAATTTTTAAAGTTACTTGATAAATTTTAGATGATTTATAAGGCAGATGAGCTCAAGCGCCTCTGTGTTGGACTAATGAAATCAGTGCCTCATAACTTCTCTAGTACTTTTACTGAGCATGTGTAAAGCTCCTTTAACCACTCTTTGGAAGTTTTGACCAGATTTGAGCAGAGTCCGGGCCCTAGGTACCAACCAGGGCCTGGAGCATGTCACGTGGGACCTCCACTCTAATAGAATCCCCTCTGGTCATCTGTTTTCTCACAAACTCTCTTCTCCAATCTGTGCAGCTTAGTCCAGCCTCTTCCCTGAGTCTCCTGGAGCTTTCACCTTCCCCTCATTACCACCATCAAACCTTCCCAAGACTTTCAGGTCTTTGGCAATCGTCTAAAAGTCTTCTCTCCCTCACCTCTTATCATCAGTTGCTTTATTTTCATAATTCTAAATAACTTTATTTCTGCTTCAGCAACTCAATACACATATCCTTTTTAATACCATGAAGTGCTCCATCTCAAAAATCACCAACTCTGGTATACAGTTTAGGAACAATGGCAAGTTACCTACCCGTAGATATAAAAGAATTTAAACACTCCTATAACACCTTCCCTTCTCCCTTTCCATAAGTCCCTTCTGGCTTTACCCCTTTCCTCATCCAACCTAAATCCTGTGGTGTATCACTTCAGTGTTTTTCTAACACCCTCAAATTTTTTTTGCCTCTTCTTCCATGAACTGTAGTAACTCTAAGAATCCACAAACTTAGATCAATCCTCCCTTTTTTGTCCTTCAGTTTTATTCCCAGGGCACTGAGTACAACTAGAGAAGAGAGTACAGCTGTTCAAGTTATCCCTTCCAATTTACAAACCTCAGCAGGGGCCCAAATTCCCCTTGATGATCCTTTTATATCCCGTGGATCAGCTTTTTCCATTCCTTACTGCAGTCTTCCAAATCTTCACCATTCTCCTAAAGCGCCCTCCACCATCCACATCCCCTGTGTTTTATAGCCAAATAAGCTGGTTTGAATGATGGCTCCAATGTTTAATGGTTTCTCTTCTAATCCTGCCTCCTTTTAAATCCCTTTTCTAACTCTAATCATGTCAGCATCTCCAATTAAAATTCTTCAATGCTTCCCATGACCGCAGGGTTAAATCCAGACTGCTCAAGTGCGCACAGGAGGCCCTCCATCCCAAGGCCTGTTTTCCCTTCCAGCTTCATCTGCTTCCCATCCTGCACTCTGACCATACCAAGCTTTTTTCTGCCTCCAGAACGGACGTGAGATCTCCTTCCTAGGAGGTTCTCTCCTAATCACCCCCATCTCTTTTCTCAGCTTGGAAAATTCCTTAGTCATAAGACTCAGGCATCATGCCCTCTGTGAAGCCTTTCTCAGTGTCCCTAAGAAGGGTTGATTATTTACTTCTTTGTGCCCTATTACACTGTGTTTGCAATTAATTATTTACTGTATTAGATAATTCTTTGAGGTCACTTCTCTAAAAGATGGACAGGACAAAGAGGAAGGAAAAAAATATTCTCCCCTTTTTTTTAAGTAACAAATTTTGTTTTTAGAGCACATTTAGGTCCATAACAAAATTAACTGGAAACTACAGAGAGTTCCAGTATTACTCCTCCTCCCCACCCCATCCTTACACACACAACCTTCCCAGCTGTTGACGTCCTGCACCACAGTGGTACATTTGTTACAATCAATGAACCTACAGTGACACATCATTATCACCCAAAGTCCATAGTTTACATTAGGGTTTACTTTCAGTGTTGTGTATTCTAGGGGTCTTGACAAATGTACAGTTACATGTATCTACCATTGTATATCGTACAGTTTCACAACCCTAAAAACTCTCTGTGCTCTGCCTATTCGTTCCTCCCTCCCTGCTCACCCTTGATCTTTTTACTGTTTTGCCTTTTCCAGAATGTCATATTGTTGGAATCATACAGTATGTTACCTTTTCAGATTGTCTTCTTTCACTTATTAATATGCGTTTTTTCCTCCGTGTCTTTTCACGGCTAGATAGTTCATTTCTTTTTAGCAAGGAATAATATTCCATTCTCTGGATATACCACCGTTTATCCATTCACCTACTGAAGGGTATCTTGGTTGCTTCCAAATTTGGGCAATTATGAATAAATCTGCTATAAACATTTGTGTGCAGGTTTTTGTATGAACATAAACTTTCAGTTCACTTGGGTAAATACCAAGGACTGTGATTGCTGGACTGTATGATAAGAATATATTTCGTTTTGTAAGAAACTGCCAAAATGTCTTCCAAAGTAGCTCTACCGTTTTGCATTCCCACCGTAGTGAATAAGAGTCCCTTTTCTTCCACATTCTCAGTAGGATTTGGTGTGGCCAGTGTTTTGGATTTTTGGTCTTTCTAGTAAGTATCTAGTGATATCTCGTTGTTGTTTTAATTTGCAATTTCCTAATGACTTATGATGTTGAACATTTTTTCATATGCTTACTTCTCATGTGTATATCTTCTTTGGTAAGGTGCTCAATTCTTTTGCCCAGTTTTTAACTGGGTTGTTCATCTTCTTATTATTGAGTTTTAAGAATTGTTTGTATATTTTGGATAACAGACCCTTATCAGGTGTGTTTTTTACAATTATTTTCTCCCCGTCTGTGGCTTATCAGCTCATTTCATTCACCTTTCTTTTTTTTTTTTTCTCATTCTCTCTCTTAGACATTCACATGTAGAGCATACCATATAATACTATACCAAATGATACAATTTTATCTCTTGAGTGACTACTGTGTGCCAGCAAAATATTCAAAGGAAACAGAGGACTCCTAGTCCACAGCTCACTGCCCAGTTTTGAAAGAGTAGAAGAAATCGGCAGAAGTGAAACATCCACCATTTGCAGTGTTTTTCCACCAAAATATTGATATATGTGTATGTTTACTCATGGTACATCATTCTTATAAGCACTGAAGCTTATAGTAAATAGGTGCTTTCTTAAACTAACTGATGTAATATACCAGAACTATAGTGTCAGTGTAACTAAATATATTGGTGAATAAAGTATTCTGCATTTCAGCAAAATACCATAAAAATCTAATTAGCTTCATCTCTTGCTACAAAGGGAACAGCTGTTTGTGAGGCTGTGAAAAAATTTCATTCACTTTAATTTGATGCAATTGATTCTTGTTTATTAAATTAACAAATATTTTCCTTTAAAACAAACAACCCCATTTTGTAGATGAACAAACAGGTATGGGAAAGCAAAATAAGTTGCCAATACAGCACATCGGTTAGCAGTAAAACTGGGAGTAGAACCTAGGTGCCAGTATCTTCCCAGTATAGTATTTGCTCCACTGTACTTCCATGAGCCATTCAGTGCCATTGCTGGGGAAAAACCTTAAACACTTAGCAAATGACACAGCCACATGAATAGCTCTTGTGGTTTAGTACTGGAGAACACACACACTCAGGTTGAAAGACAGATTTTTGTCCTCAGGTAAGCACAGAATAATTTAGGAGCAATGGCAAGTTACCCCCCAGTAGATATGAAATAGGGTATAAACATAAGTAATATCATGTGAAAGAGCAGAGTGTGACTTAATCAAGGAGAAGCACCCTAGAATTGAATTTTATTCTGGATTCCAGATAAAAAGCATAATTAGAATGTTTTAATATTCTAATTAGATTATTAGAATATTTTAAAACAAAGTAACCAGAATGGATTAGAGATAAACTCACTTCAATAAAAATTTCCAGGTCAAGTTTTAACTATATCATTTAATCTAAGCAATATCTGTTTTAGTTGAGTAAAGGATTTCTAGACCATTTTAAGATAGAGTAACTTAAATGATTATTATGCTAATGGAAAATGTTAATTTTCATGCATTGGAATGAGTCTTGTTTTCACTAACATTGAACTAATCTTTGATGGGCTATAGATCATAATTATGTACTGTATAAACTTGTTCAAGTTATACCTTTTAGGCACCTGCTACCAACACATTGTCACCTTGATCAGATTTCAGGATGAATTTAATGACATAGATAAAAAAAAAAAAACAGTGGCTCCAGGTTGAAGGTTGATTGGTCATTCTGTATAATGTGTGTGAACAGAAATTGGCTATGTTACAAAGATATGAAAGATGCCATTCCATAGCAAAGACTCATTCAGAGGAATTCTTTTAGTGCCAGTGATGTGACCAAACCAAAGTGGTATAACTTTTATGAGACTACTTTTATTTGCTTTAATGAGATTGTTTATCAGTATTGGGACTGATATAATCAGTCCTGATTACAGGATAATCTGATAATCAAGAGAAAAGAAAGTAACTATCCCTTTTGATTAATCTCTAAAATATACAAATACCTCATGCAACTCAATATCAAAAAAACAAACAACTCAATCAAAAAATAGGCAGAGGAGTTAAATAGACATTTCTCCAATGAAGACATATAGATGGCCAGGGGGCACATGAAAAGATGCTCAATATCACTCATTATTAGAGAAGCGCAAATCAAAACTATAATGAGATAGTCAGAATGGCCATCATCAAAAAATCTACCAACAATAACTGCTGGAGAGGGTATGGAGAAAAGGGAACCCTCCTACACTGTTGGTGGGAATGTAAACTGGTACAGCTACTACGGAGAACTGTATGGAGATTCCCTAAAAAACTGAAAATAGAGCTACCATATGATCCAGCAATCCCACTCCTGGGCATATATCCAGAGAAAACCATAATTTGAAAAGATACATGCACCACAGTGTTCATTTCAGCACTATTTACAATAGCCAGGACATGGAAGCAACCTAAATGTCCATCAACAGAAGAATGGACAAAGAAGATGTGGTACATATATACAATGGAATAATACTCAGCCATAAAAAAGAATGAAATCATGCCATTTGCAGCAACATGGATGGACCTAGAGATCGTCATACTGAGTGAAGTAAGTCAGACAAAGACAAATATCATAGGATATCACTTATATGTGGAATCTTAAAAAAGGGTACAAATGAACTTATCTACAAAACAGAAATAGAGTTACAGATATAGAAAACAAACTTAGGGTTACCTGGGGGTAAGGGGGGAGGTGAGGAAGGATAAATTGGAAGATTGGGATTGACCTATAGACACTGTTGTAAAATAGATAACTAATAAGGACCTACTCTATAGCACAGGGAACTCTACTCAGTACTCTGTAATGGCCTATATGGGAAAAGAATCTAAAAAAGAGTGGATATATGTATATGTATACCTGATTCACTTTACTGTACACCTCAAACCAATAAAACATTGTCAATCAACTATACTCCAATAAAAATTTTAAAAAGAAAATATCCCTTTCATATTAAAGATAAGTGTATGAATGAGTCGCTGAATTAGCACCTCAGTAAATCTTTACTGGATGGATGGATGGATGGATGGATGGACGGACAGTTGGATGACACACCGATAAATGGATGTTGAGCTTGTATGTTTGTGTAGGTCTACCTCCTTTATTTTCAATGTTAAAACATCTGCTTTGATTTCTTAATTCATAGGTCAGAGGTAAAATTAGAATTCAAAAATAGACTTTATATTTTTCATCTGCCCTTTTTCCTACTGCGGGTACCAACTTCTTAGCCTTCTTTTCTCTTTTCACCAGAGCAACGCAACCTCTGGACTTCCTGTATTAAGAACATAAGGTGGCAGTGGTGGAGACAGCAGAATGCCAAGATATTTCCATGTCCATTGAACTCTTTGCACAACTGCCACCACCCTGTAGTTTTAAGAGATGATCAGGTGATCAAGTTTGTTTTCTTTTCCTCATTTTTCTGCAGTTATCATGTGATGTAAAACTGGATCCTCGCCCAGAATACCATCGGTGTATACTGACTTGGCATCACCAAGAACCACTACCTTGGGCACAGAGTACAGGTTAGTCATTCACACCTGCAGGTATCTCTATACACCCATCCTGTTAAAACACAAATTTATGTATAACCTCCTTCCTTGAGTATACCTAATTTTGTAATAATTGTACATTTTCCCTTTTGAAAGATTAGATGTTAACTTATTCCTAAAACAGTGTAGCATAACAGGACAAGAGTAAAAAATAAATAAATAAAGATTTTGTTATTCCATGGAGCCATATTTTCTAGATAAACATTTGAAATACAAATCTAAAATTATAGAAGATTTTTATCTGTTTGTTCAACCAGTAAGTTCTGAGCATAACTTTGATGGTAGGAAAAGGAGGGGACTGGGCTATGCCACCCATCAGTGTGAGATTAAAGCCCAATTAGAGTGTGATTCTCTGTAGCCTTTACTATACACTAGATATTGGTAAGATTTAAGGACTGAGAAATCAACGTTGATAATTCAGAGTTCTGAAGTTACCTGCTGTAGACTTTAAACTTTTATCGCCAACTTCTCTAGTCATATTTTACCTGACTTTTGATGGGATTCCAGAAAAAAATTAAACAAAGGTCCTATCAAGTGCAAACATCAGCTAGCACAGTGAGTAGGTCTCTGATGGGCTTTACCATCAGACTTGCATTCAAATTGGCCACCAACTAATTAGTAGGACCCTAGGTAAGTTATCTAACCTCTTTTGAGTCGTTGAGAATTAAATAAGGTAGTTGAGTAAAAGGTCTACCACCTTGTCTGGTACTTAGTAAATACTAAAGAAATGGTAGCCACTGCTGTTATTATCATTATTATTTTAATAGGGTTTAAAAGCCTGTCTTTTCAGACACACGTCACATTTTAGCCTGAATTGAGAAATTCTATGGTATTTTCCACAATGCTGTAAAATTTTGGTTTTGTTCTTTTAAGCAATAATTTGTAATGTTTATTTTTAAAGTTCAGTGAGAAGGTAGTAGGATACAGTAGCAAGGCCACCTGAAAAAGGTACTGGGAAGTCTGATCATCTCTCTTCCTCTTGAAGACCTGTGTTTCTGTTCATCAGCTTTTATTCTGAAAAGGACTGCAAGGGCTGCGCATGCATACACCATGACGCTGATGCTGCTGTAATGAGAGTATTTCCTCCTAGGTAATCAGATGAGCAGCCGTCTGATGAGCATGCGCAGCGCCAACGGATTATTGATGCTTCCTCCAAAGACAGAGCAGTACGTGGAGCTCCACAAGGGCGAGGTGGTGGACGTCATGGTCATCGGACGGCTATGATGGTCACCAGCGGGAGAAAGCTTTGATGCATGTCTACATACCATTGACTGTATCCTGTAATATGCAACGGCACAGCTAGTTTTTCTGATTTGGATAAAAGTTGATCTGTATGGTCAACATCTTGAACTATATTTCAAAAGAATTTAAATACCTTTTAAAGAAAAAAACACCTAAAAATAAATCTTAACAGACAACTCTATTCTGATTATATCAAAGCAAATTTTTCCTTTCTTGCAAATTGCTTTGTGTGTTCAATGCTAGGTCTGATAGCGATAGCTTTTAGTAGACAGCAGTAGGTGCCTGCAGAACTTGTGTTTTTCTCATCTTTAAAATACAACTACTTATGCTCTTAAATCAAGGCTGTCTGCTTATTTATACTAGCGTAGGCAACACTTGGATTTCCCTTCTTAGTATGCTTCATAACCGCTTTACAGAGAGCTTTTGCTTGTTCTTTATCATGTATCTCGTGTTTATGTGCACAGTGCCAAACAAAGAGTGACTGGGTGGTGGCCCTGCCCCGCCTCAAGGAGAACCATCCCCGCAGAGCGTTCGGGGGTGGGGGGGCCTCGCATCCCAGTAGCCTCATGGCACAGTACTCTTGGGCAGTAACTGGATACCTTTTATTTGAACAAACAAACTGGGGGGAAAAAATGCTTCCTTAAGTGCTGACAGCCTTTTTAACCAATACATTTAAAATTGTACAGAATAAAAAATAAAATCAAAGACTGATCTTGTACAGATATTAGTGTTACCAGCATTCATGTGGAAATCAAGAGCAAAGAAAAAACAATGTTAAACAACTCTGTACCATAACATTTTCTGTAATGATACTGAAACTTAATGAATAAAAAAAATCCTCGATCATTATTTAAAATCCAGTGTGTGTTGGCCTTGTTAATAAAAAAAGAGAAGATTGTTATGCCATTCTGTTGGGGTTCTGCCTGGATAAAAGGAATAGTTCAGATGGCTTAGCAAGGTTAAGTGGTATAAAGGAGATTTTTAAAAATATAGAGTAATCTATATTTTACTGTAGCATTGTGCAAATACAGATTAGAAAGTAGGAGAGAGCCTGTAGTTGGTCTGGTCTTTCCAGTCATAGCTGGAGAATAGCAAGCAAATTTAGAGGAAAGATAGTTGATAATTTAGAAAAAAACTACAGTTTTATTTCAGATGTCATAAAAACAAATTTCAAACATCTACAGTTCCTTGGAATAGAGGGGGAAAATAAGTAATGAACCATAAAATTGCAGATGAGTACCTGGACATTTTTTTTATCATGTTTGGAAGTGAAAAATGGGAAAAATCTGTACTGACTATAGAAAATACAGTTGAAATATATGCTATCCACAATGGCTTCTTTAATAAAAACTTAGGGGCACTTTCCAAACAGTGGTAACGGGGGACATTAAATATGCTATAGAGTACTTAGTAAAGCAAACAACAAAAATTAGCCCACTAGTAGACAAGGTGCCAAATGATGGTAATGAAAAAAGCCAATTTGTAAACAATAAATATTTGATACTTATACTTGATATTTCCAAAGTTGAAAATAAAATGTTCTACATTTTAAATTTAGTTTATATGTTCAATTAAAGAAGATAAGGTTAATTAATAGAGGCCAAATGAAAGCTCATGCAAGGAGTTCTTTACCTACATTCATCCAAGAAATATTTATTAAGCATATACTGTGTGCTTGAGTACAAGGTCCATCATGCTATACTATTTACAAGAATGAATAGGGATAATTGCTAACATTACAGTCCATCAAGGAAGATTAAAAAAACATGTGCAAGTAAGCATAATATTTGATATGTTTGATATTTGATAATATGGTAGAATGTGTAAAATGTGATAAATGCTGTAATTCAGATTTAAAGAGTTGGAGGAGTTCCAGTGAGAACCTTCTACAAGGTAAGATTTCAAGGCGTAAGTAATTTTAGTGGGTCTTGAAGTCAAGGTAGAATTTTAAAGGTGATAATGCAGGAAGAAGGGTATTCTAGAAACAATGTACAATTAATAATAATTGTTATTTTTATTATAGAATTTAAGATCCACAAGGGCAATGATTTTTGTTTGTATTGGTTACTGATATTATCCCCAAATCCTTAGAGTTCCTGGCATATGTGCATATGGATAGGCAAAAGTAAATATTTGTTTCATGAAACATTATACAGAGCTTACCAGGCACTTTTCTAAGCACTTTTCATATGTTTAATTTTCACAACAACCCTGTAAGTGTTATTATTCCTATTATAGATGAGGAAACTGAGGCACAGAGAGGTTAAGAAACTTGTCCAGGGTGACACAGCTAATAAAAGGAGGAGCCAGGATGCAAACTTAACAATCTGGCTTCAGAGTCCATTTCCCAAACACTAAGCCATAGAAACAGAAAATTGATATATTTGTAAGACCAAAAAAGTACATGTTTGAGGCCCAAACTATGAACTTCTTGAATACCAGGGTAAGGAGTCTAGATTTATTCTAGAGACAATTAAACCATTAGAGATTCTTGATGAGGGAAGTATTAGGATCATTTTTTGGGAAAAAAAAATGCTCTGGCAGCATTGAATAGGATAGACTGGATTGGGGAAAAACTGAAGAGAGACACCAATTAAGAAGTGATCATTATTGTGCAGGTGAGGGGTGATGATAGCCTTAACCATAATGTTAGAGGGGTAATGGTGATAGGAATGTCATGACATCTGAGTGTGCCTCTGGACCTAAAAAATGGAAAGAATTTTATGACTGATTACAAGTGTTGGAAAGGAAGTTAGACAAATAAGAGATGATTCAAAGTCTTTAGTCTTGGCTGACTGAGAACATGTTCAACAAGAAACAAAAAAAAAGAAAGTCAGAAACATGGATTTTGTGGAGGAGCTGGTGAGTTTGGACATGTGTTTGAGATGTCAGAGGGGCCCTAAGGTAGCCATGTCCTGTTGGCATTTGAAAGCATAGATTAGGAGTTCACAGAAGAGATACTGGCTGAATATAACCTTGGGGATCCTTCACATGAAGGTAGTATTTGAAACATAAGGGTAGATAGGAAAGATTATTAAGGAAGGACTTGCCAAGAAAAGAGGACAGAGCCTTGGGAAGCACCTTATTTTGGAGTGTTGGAGGAAAAAGCCATGGATGTAATGAAAGGAAGAGCAGTTTGTAGAAGAGGAAAAACTGGGAACTGCAGTGTCCCAGGGGAGTTTCAAGAAGGAAAGATAATCAACTGTCAAAAATAAATGTCAAGAAGAATGAGGGCTCAAAAGAATGTATTGATCAGGCAATCATTTGTGAGCTGCAAGAGTGCAATTTCAATAATGGGTTGAAGGCAAAAGCCAGATAGCAAAATAGAAACCGTGACTATGAAATATTTGGAACTTGGGCATGAGGAAAGAAAGATAGACACAGGATGGTAGCTTGAACCAATTACAAGATGAAGAAAAGATATTTGTTTGAAAAACAATAGTAGTGGGCATATTAAAAATTTGAGAGTAAGGTTCCAGATGGGGAAAGGAGAAGAGGAAGGAAGGGCTGGATTAAAGGACACTGATGGCCCAGTTAGGCTGGAGAAGAAAAGGAACATTTTTCTTTCTGAATTAGAAAAGGAAAAAAATATATATGAACACATTTGAGGTAGATTCAAGGGAAATTTAATTTAAAACTTAAGGGTCAATAAAATGGTTCTACTTGGCACAGTGAAAGTCAACGTCATATAATCTATTTGCATTATTTGACCAAAATTATTTTAAAATTATGTATGTATGATGTATTACAATTCTTTGTCTTAGTAGTTGATATTTAAATAAAAGATTATAAGGTGTTTTTAGATTCTTGCTTATAGCTGTGTGGAAGTTAAGCAGTTCCTTTTTTTCATGTTTGTTTGTTTTTTCTTATGATTATACAAGCTGTACATACCTAGCCACCAAAGTCTACAGCAAGACTGCCACCCCCACTAAATTGACAGGCTCCCTGCCCAGACACCCAGCCCCTTCTCTAGGTCACAAAGAAGTGCTTGACCCTCTTCTGTCAAGGACCCACCTTTCTGCCCAAGCCCTATACTCTGCTCTATCTAACCTATAGTGTCACGTCTCCCTGCTTACATGCTTTCCCATCAGCTTTATACATCCTTAAAATTCTCCTATGTCCTAAAAACAAAAATGAAAACCTCCCTTAGCCCCCTGCCTACCCATAGCAATTACCCAGTCTTTCTTGTTCCCTTCAGAGCTTGACTTTCAGAAATAATTGTGTATATTTATCTATGTAGTTTCCATTTCTGGGGTTCTTCCTTCTTTGGTGTGGATCCACATTTCCATCTGGTATCATTTTTCTGTTGCCTGAAGGAGTTCCTTTAAAATTGTTGTGTGGGTCTGCTGGTGATATATTCTTTCAGCTTTTGCATGTCTGAAAAAGTATTTGTTTTGCTTTTGTTTTTGAGAGAGATTTTTGCTGGGTATAGAACTCCAGGTTTATAGTGTTTTCCTTTCGTTACTTTAAAGATGCCCCGCTTCTCGCTTGCATTGTTTCCAATGAGAAATCTGCTGTCATCCTTATCTTTGTTCCTCTGTACATAGCATATATGTTTTCTCTGGCTGCTCTTAAGACTTTTTTCTTTGTCGTTGTTTTTGATCAGTTTGATTATGATGTGTATTGGTGCAGTTTATTGAGGTTGAGGTTTATTGAGCTTCTTGGATCTATGGATTTATCATTTTCATCAAGTTTGTAAAGTTTTCAGTTATTTCTTTAAATACTTTTTCTGTTTGCCCCACTCTCTTCTCTCTTCAGATACTCCAATTATCTGCACATGAGGGCACTTGAAATTGTCCCACAGTTCACAGATGCTCTTAATTTGGGGGGGACTCTTTTTCTCATTGTGTGTTTCATTTTGTATGGGCTCTATTGCTATGCTTTAAGTTCACTACTCTTTTCTTCTGCAATGTCTAATCTACCGTTAATCCTATCGAGTGCAATTCTCATCTTAGACATTGTAGTTTTTATTTTATTGAAGTATAGTTGACTTACAATATTGCATTAGTTTCAGGTGTACAGCATAGTGAATCAGGTGTGGGTTTTTGCAGATTATATTTCATTATAGGTTATTACAAGATATTGAATATAATTCTCTGTGCTATGGTAATTCCTTGTAAGCAGTTCCTTTTTAACCTGCTTTCTTGGTTCTGTGCTTTGGTTGTTTCAAATCATGTAACACACAATGAAAAAAAGAATATAAGCAGATTACATATACCAAGTAAATGCTATTAAGTGATGTTGCATGTTACAGCAAGTGGATTCTTTGGATGGCTTTTGTTTTTTCAATTATTTGCTAACCAAAAAAACTTTGTGGATCTAACCCATAACCAACTCTTGATCTTCATGAAACCCTAATAGGTAAGTCATTATCATTCCTAATTATAGAAAGTAGGGATTTATGTACATACAGAATTCAAAGCAAATAAATTATGTATCTTATTATCCCAATGATGATGGGTGGATCTATGTTAAATAATACATTGTATTCTAACAGGCTTACAAGAAGTGTTGAGCTCAACTGTCTATAACAGAGTTACATCATTATAGAGTTCATTTATAACTTGGCCTAGAACCAAAAGGTTAAAAAGTTGCTCAATTCTGGCCATTTTGTATGGTCAGTTAGCAATATGTCTCCTGTAGTCTTTTGTAATAATTCAATAATTTATTTAACAAGCATATATTAAGTTCCTACAGTATGCAAGGCTCCATGCTAGGCTCTGAGGATACAGTGATGAATGAGACCAAGACTCATATCCAAGAGGAGACAGATTATGAGAAAGCAAAAAAAAAAATTTTTTTTGAAATACAGATTATGAAAAGTCTATGAAGAAAATCCTATTATAGTTAGTAACTGGATGGAGCCCTAAATCATATTCAGTCGTGTAAGATCCAGCCATTAAGAAAGGCAGAAATTACACTAAGAGACTTTAGCGTAACAATAAGTTAAATCTGTGTTGGAGATCTGGAAAAGCACAAAAGAAACATGGAAATGTCAGAGATAATAACTATAGGAAGCGGATACCACAAAAAACTAGGGCTGGGAGATGGGAGGAAGAGGTTAGAATTATCAGAATCTGGAAGCTCAGAGGTTAGACCTCTTGGAACTAGGACTCAACCCTCCAAGGAAAGGGCACTGCCCAGATGCTAATTCTGAGAGTGAGGGGGAAAAAAGGCTAGAACAAGTTGCCATTACCAGGGTGACAGAGAGAATCAAGAAGCAATCAGGAACGAACACAAGTCCCTTCTTCGCTCCCTCTGCTTGCTGAGTTCCCTATAGTCTAATGCAGCCTATTGTTCAACCTAACAGGAAGCCAGCTGGCAAAAAAAAAATGTCATTAGCTGAGTTCCAGCCCCAGCACCACAATGTAAAATGCAGTGGTGGATTTAGAGCTGAGAGACAATCACTTGTCCGGGGATTGAGGAAAGGGTTCTCTAAACAGGTGACATTTGAAGTCAGATCAGAAGAATGAAAATAAGCCCCGCATGTTAAGAACTGAGAGAAGAGCATTTCAGACAGAGGAAAGGGCTTAAAGAATACAACACCAGAAAGGAGACAAGCATGATGAGGGAGAGGGGAGGGTTCTGAGATACAGCTGGAGAGAACTGAAGCCAGGATGCAGCCAGATCACGCTCACACATGTATAGGCTCTTGGGTGTATACTGAACACACACACACACACACACACACACACACACATATCCCTATGATATATGTCAAATAGCCTAAGAGCATGGGAAGCCACTGAAGGTTAAGAAAAAAGCCTCTTATTTACTAAACACCTATTGAATACAAGGCACCATGCTAGACAAGGGCTCCTGCAAACAAGGAACTCATCCTTCCTGCCTCCTACACCTGTTCCTCTGCCTGTGTTTTGTTTCTTGGTTAATGGTACCACCATTTACCCAGTTTCCCAAACCAGAAACCTCTGAGTCACTCTTTCTTCTCACTTCCCACATCCAGTTAGTCACCAAGTTCTGTCAACTCTACTAATAGTTCCTAAATTAAGCCTCTCTTTTCTAGTCCCACTGCTACCATCTTAATCTGTATGCCTCCAGAATTGCCCTCCCTGAGTCTGTCCTTCACACTGCTACCAAAGTGATCAATGCAGAGCATAAATCTCTCTGTGCTAAAACTCCTCATTAGAAAGCTGCTGCAACAAATTAAGTCCAAGCCCCCAGTTAGGTTCTTTAAAGTCCTCTGTGATCTAGCCCCTCCCTCGTCCACCTTCACTTTCCCCCCTCACTTAACAGCAGACCATTTGCAGTTACCCCTTCAAAGCATGTCATTTTATGCCTCAATGCCTTTGCTCAGGCTGGCTAATCTTCCAAGATTAACCTTGGACATTAACTCCTCCAGGAACCCTTCCCTAAATCCCCAAACTGGACTTAGTGCCTCTTATCTGTGCTTCCACTTATCTCTGCATCCCACTGAAATTATCTGCTTACATCACCCCTCCTCCACTTGATGGCAGAGACTGTTCACCTCTGTAGCCCCAGGAAATAGTAGGTACTCATTGCTAAACTGACCAACAGAATTGACCTTGTATAGCACTCACCAGGGAGCCAGAGACAGAACCTGGCATAAAAACTTCATACCATGCTTAGGACATGCAGTAGAGAGGACCCCATGCAGGCATGAGCAAGTTGGCACATCTCATGAGGAACAAGGACAGAAGGTTAATTGGTCATGGACCTCATTTCAACAAAGTGCCTCAGACTCAGAACTATGACATCATCTCCACGTAAAGTTATAAGTATGGTTTAATACGCTGTGCACATTAAAAAGCATTAATATTTTAAAGGTAAATATTTAAAATATACCATGATTTTTATTTCCCTCTTTTGGTATTTCTTCACTTTTTAAGATACCAGTAGCCTCGAAAGAAATAGAAGTGAGAAACGAAGAGTTTCATCAAGACATCAGAATTAGTAACACCAACATGGAAGAGATGAATCAGATTTATGCAAACATGTACCCTGGTCCTGAGTCAGGAAGCACAGAAAATGGCAAGTGATCACACAACAAATATGCTGAATGAAGAAAGAGCCAATGGTACTCATACAACGAGAGAAAGAATTTGTCCATCCGAAAGAGGGCATTCAGGATAAAAGACAGGAAAGGGAGTGTCTGAGGCAAAAATAAAACAAACCCTTTGATCCTGCACATGTACAGACTGCCCTTGCCTGCAGGCTGAGCCAGTTATACGTGGAGAGTTATCACCAGAGCTTGATGCCAGTAAACACTCCATTTATGCATCCAGCCCTCAACACTGCTTCTAGGAAAACTGCCTGATACACATCCTATGGGAGTGGATGCTGTGGTCTCCCTGACCCCAACACATGGTCCCACATGGAAGTTACCGTTCTTAAGGAAATAGGAACCCTATCATCCACTCAAAAACTCAGATGATATTTATTCTGAGAGACTGAATATCCTCTGGGCCCAGTCCAAAGCAAGTGTTTGAATCTAGAATATGGTGACCCAAATGAAGTTAATTCACTAAGGTCATGCCCCCCAGGCCTAAGTGGTGAGTTAGCATCCCCTGGTGCCCTTCCATCCTCAAGAGCAGGTGAGGGAGTGGCTAGACAGGTGGGCATCTGCAGCACTGGACCACAACACAAAGGTGAAGAAGGACAATCTGACAGGGAAGCCACAGAGAAAAGCAAAGACAAATAACCTAATCATGTATCTTCAAGAGAGAGAAGAACTTCAGAGAGAGAATACCATGCAGTTCTTTACATTCATTCATTCACCCAACAATTACTGAGTGCCTACTACAGCATGTGTCAGAATATACTAGAAGCTGGAGGTATGAAGATAAAGAGGCCTCTGCCCTCTAAGAATCCTACCTTCTTTAGAAGTTTTTCTTCATAGAAGCACAAAGCGGCTTAAATATGTTTAAGTCTCTGAAAATTGGGATGTTGGTAGATTGAATGATAAATTGTCACTTGAATGATAAATGATAGTGTTTTCAACTGTCTCAGTATGATATCTTTTCCATGGTGATCCTATGACTAAATTGGCTTTTCTCTCCAGGGAAGCCTCTGAAAACTTCACGTGGCAACCAGAACTACTGCTCCTGAGCTGTGCAGCTCCACAGGAATGCTAGCAACACCTAACCCCAGGGTTAGGGGCTGACCTTCAGGGCTGCTGCTTCCCAGCGTTCTTCTCTTACTTCAGAGACTATGTCAGCACATTATGATGCAGGAGCCTTAGAACAATGCCCAGGGAAGTCTGGCCTCCTGTGCTTGTTTTACTAAGTGGTAAGTTGCCTGTCCAGTAGACTGAAAATACCTGCCAAAGAAATGTGAAAAGAGTTGGAAACGTGCTAGTTGGAGACTTCTAGTAGACATCCAGGAGATCTCCAGATCTGTTTCATCCTCACCTCTATGTAAGTGACTGTCTGCCTACTGCAACTTTGGTGTGAACCTGAGAGAGAAGGAAAGGATAGTTCGATGAATTCTCATAATTCGAGGGCAAAATGTCTATTCTTTTTCCACCTTCCCCTTTTCCTTAAAGTTTCATTTCCTTCTAGTTTCAACCAGAGCAAGCAAGAAATCTCAGAGACTTAACACCTGGTTACTGAATTTCTTTTTCTTAAAAATAGTTTCATTGAGAGTTTCTTTGAAAACAAGTTTTCTGATGATTTTTACATTTTGATTTTTCAAACTTTCTTCCATAAGTGACTGAATTGAATGAATTTGTGGAAATATGGTCATTTTAAATTATTCAAATGAGAGAGAAGATCTAGAACACAGGGCTTTTCTGTTCAAAGCTAAAAGGTTAGCTGGGGCCCCATTGTCAGAAGAGAGGGACGCCACAACAGTTATATCTTCTCTAAGGTTCAACCAGAATTGCAACCTATGACTGTGATGGACCAATACTAAAAATATGTTTACTGCTGTGTTAAGAATCTTAGAAAAAAACTAAGTAAATGCTATGCTTCAAAGTGCTACAGAGAACTAACCTCCAAGCTCCAAGTATCACAGAGACCAGTTCTAATGAGTGACAGGTAAACCCCATCATTCAAGAGCTTTCACATCATTATGGAAATAACACAACAAAAGAAAAAAAGAGAAACTATGTGGTAGGTATATGGGTGTTCACTATAGAATTTTTTCAGCTTTGTTATAGCTTTGAAAATGTTTTATCATAAAATATCAGTGCGGGGAAAGACTACATGGAAGTGGTATTATTTTCAGGGCATTTATAGACACACTCTCTGATTTCAGTGGTCAGAAAAGCCAATGAAAACACTTGCATGCTAGCTCCCAGACTTTCACTCTCTCCCCTTCCCAATTTCCATTAAAACTCAAGCTGTTGAGGAGGACCTTCAAGATGGTGGAGGAGTGAGATGTGGAGATCACCTTCCTCCCCACAAATGCATCAGAAATACATCTACATGTGGAACGACTCCTACAGAACACCCACTGAACGCTGGCAGAAGACCTCAGACTTCCCAAAAGCCATGTGGCTGACAGGGTCTTGGTGCTCTGGCCCGGTGTCAGGCCTGTGCCGCTGAGGTGGGAGAGCCAAGTTCAGGACATTGAACCACCAGAGACCTCCCGGCTCCACATAATATCAAATGGTGAAAGCTCTCCCAGAGATCTCCATCTCAATGCTAGGACCCAGCTCCACTCAACGACCAGCAAGCTACAGTGCTGGACACCCCATGCCAATCAACTAGCAAGACAGGAGCACAACCTCACCCATTAGCAGAGAGGCTGCCTAAAATCATAATAAGGTCACAGACACCCCAAAACACACCACTGGATGCGGTCCTGCCCACCAGAAAGACGAGATCCAGCCTTATCCAACAGAAGACAGGCACTAGTCCCCTCCACCAGGAAGCCTACACAACACACTGAACCAACCTTAGCTACTGGGGGCAGACACCAGAAACAACGGGAACTACAAACCTGCAGCCTGAGAAAAGGAGGCCCCAAACACAGTAAGTTAAGCAAAATGTCAGGCTGCCCTTCTGTGATCTCCCCACAAGAAAGCACAGCAGAGCACAGGAGACTCATCAGAGGGAGAACCTTGAATCATCCACTGCCCTTTAACAGAAAACTATTTCCCAAACATCGGTTGAACCATTGCGTGCAGTTCGTTTTGGCACATCTTACAAGAGACTGTGATGTTCCAAATAGGTCCACACCATGATTGGTAACTGCTGTTTTTTAAAATATCTAATGTCATGGGAAAATATTATATATATTATATTATATAGCTAAAGCAATTTGTAAAACTGGAAAGATATGAGATATATATGGATATATATATATATATATATATATATATATATATATACCAAAACTTTAATACTATCTCCAGTTTTTAAGAGTGGTCCTAGTAAATAGTTAACAGCTGACCCTGCTTTTGGACCACTGACAAAACACGTGTGCACTGCCACACAGTTGGTTTCACAGAACGATTCATATGCCGTAAGAGCAGTGCTATCTTGATTAATTAACCAGCATAACTGAAGAGGTTAGGGGTGGAGGCTTTGGTATACAGAGAGATAATCTCAAATCACAGTTACAACAAAACTAGTTAAAATTCAGCACACATTTACCATCCGTACACATAATTCAAAAGTATCGAAGTATTTCCAGAACAAATATTTAGCAACAAACAATAAAAAGCATCAAACCAGAGAAGATAAAATATATGGTTACATTCTTTGTTCCTTAGCTGACGCCTACCTTTGTTCCGGGGTTCGAAGGGGACAAGAGGGGCCAGGCCTGGTCTTGGCTACCAATCCCCTGGAGCCCTTCCTTCTCCTCATTCTCTCCTCCCTCTCTGTGACCTTGGATCCACAGCTACACCTGCTCCCCTGGGAGATCATCCTCTCTCTGGAGGAACTGTTCTCAGATCCAGGGATTCTGGAACCCACATAAATGACTGTGCTGCGAAAGGGCCACAGGGCACATACAGACTAGCATGTGTTTGTGAACAGTAGACATACCCTCCAATATGTGGATGTTGTCACTTTGTTAAGTGATTTTTTTCCCCAAAAATGTGTACTCTATCATCCACTTGTGGATGAGCAAGAGTCAACTACTGTGTTTTATCAAATCTGAGATCCATCAATTATAAGATACATCATTATACTATGGACCACTGAGAAAGAAAAAAAATGCAGCTAATTATGTGACTCAATGCTTTCTTACTACTTGGGATTCTTCCACACAATATTTATCTGTCACTCTGTGTGCCCTCATCCTCTGTGCATTTCTTAGAGGAGTGCTCCACTCTGGTCTCTTGGACCTTCTTCCAAGCCTCTGATGTGCATTCTGCAAGTTTTATACAGAAACTTTCTCAATCTTACAAGAAGGTGTCAACAAAAGATTTTCAGGTACCCATTGGGAACACATTTTAAATGGCAATTAAATGCAACGCATGCAGTACAACCAATGTACCTAATTTAATGTGAACAACCATGACTAAGTCCATGCAGGTACAGCCAAATGACAACCACCATGCAATTGTCCCTGCCAGTGGAGAGTGATCACAAGGCACACTCCATTTCACAGTTTTTAAGCTGAGGAAATTCCTTCATTCCTTAGAATGAATGAAACTTGGGAAATATGAAACTAACAGTGATCAAGAAGGAACCCAGCCTGGCAAACACTGAGGAGATTATACTTTTGGACACAGGGTCAAGTGTGGTGGACCAGCACAAGCAGCTACAGGTGCTCACTGTGCAATAGCCGTGCTATTCAGTGTTTTTTATACATTGGTGCATCCAGTGGTCCCAACACTGAGTTGAGTCGGGTGTTGTTTTTTTTTTAATTTCATTTTTTAATATTTATTTATTTATTTATGGCTGCGTTGTGTCTTCATTGCTGAGCGCAGGCTTTCTCTAGTTGTGGCAAGCGGGGGCTACTCTTCATTGAGGTGTGCGGGCTTCTCATTGCGGTGGCTTCTCTTGTTGCGGAGCAAGGGCTCTAGGCGCGTGGGCTTCAATAGTTGTGGCGCACGGGCTTAGTTGCTCCGCGGCATGTGGGATCTTCCCGGACCAGGGATCGTACCCGTGTCCCCTGCATTGGCAGGCAGATTCTTAACCCCTGTGTCACCAGGGAAGTCCCGAGTTGGGTGGTTTTATCCTCACTTTATAGATGAGGAAATTGAGCTCAGGGATATTAAATAACATGCCAAGGTCACCAACTGGCAGGTGACAGAGCCCAAATATGAACCTGGATGTGTCTGACTCCAGATTCTTTATATCCCCACCACACCAGTTTCCATACTGGCCTTACAGCACTTGAGTTCTGAGAGCAATTATAGTTGTAGTTTACCTGGTCCCAGGTATTCCTGAAGGGGTTATTTCAGAATTTTATGGAGAGGAAAAAGGAGTGTCTATGGTGTCTGCAACCACAATACGGTGTGAGAACTACATACTCGTGACAAAATAGTATGAGCATATGTAAGTGTACACATGTACACAACTACCAGTTGGGATGGTAGAGAGTTGAATAGAGTGCTGTGGCTCTTTATAGGAAGACAATAACCCAGGCTCCTTACGACCCTCCATGGCACAACGGTTATTTGAGTCCATATTACTAGCTTTGTCACATTATAGAATATCCTCATGACTATAGGAGCCCAGGATTTCACTTATTTGACAGTTTCAGGCCAGCTATGGGCTACAGACTCATGACTGTCTGATTCTACCCACCAAAAACCGTGATTGGCACCATCGCCAACAGCTCAGCTCAAATACAGACAGCAACCTTCTGACTACTAGTGTAATTAGAGGAACTCTTTTTTTTCTTTTTTTAATTTCAGCATGGGCAAAAGCCTTTATTTATTTATTTTAATTTTTTTTTTTTTTTTGGCCACTCAGTTCCCTGACCAGGGATCGAACCCGTGCCCCCTGCAGCAAAAGCACGGAGTCATAGCCACTGGACTGCCAGGGAAGTCCCTAGAGGAGCTCCTTTTAAGGCATGGTCCTCATGTAGTAAATAAAAGTAAGGATTAGTATTTTCTTCCTTTGTACACTTTATTTTCCATTTCTTGCCTCCTTCACAGAAGACTTCATCATTAAAAGGAGGAAGCCCAAAATGAAGTGAGTTAAAAACTTTGTCTCTGAGAGGACTGTGGCTTGATCCTGAGTTGAGGTAAGAGGTGATGGTGCGTATGGCTGGCGGGGTGTGGGGGACCACGTAGAGCTACACTGTCACATGCGCCCTCACCCTTGCTCTCTCTCTCCCTTCGCTTTCTACTTACTCCACTTTCCAGGCTTTCTCTTTCTCCTTTCCTCTTCTGGGAATGACGCTGTACCAAAGACACTGCTTACAGGGATCAGCTTTTCTAGACCTCAAGCAGGTACACGTGAACTGATAGTAGAGAGTCTGGGCTGATAGGGACAAAAGCGTAACAATCACAGCTGTTCTGGGAAGTGAAGGGTGAATAGTTGATGTGATATTGCTGGTAACCCTGAACCAAAAGGCAGCCGACCTTTGCTTTCCTTCCTCCGTCATACCTTGCTCTCATCTAAAAATGCACCTTTCTTGTGATTTCTTGTCAGATTCTAGGAGATCCCCGTATATTTAGGCCCCAAAGAATCCAGTTGATGTTTTCAGCACTTGCTGTGTCCTCTAATTCTCTAAGGCAGCTTCATTGTTTCTCAGCCACTCAGCGATGATAAAATAAATGCCTTGTCCTGCTGGATGTCACGGAGGAGAGAAAACCTAGATGGCAATGGGCCATTATGTGCCTTTTTCCTACCATCCTGTCACTGTGAGGATTCTCTCATTGCTATTGCAAAGCTCTCTCCTTGGAATCCTGAAGTGGCTAAATACAGCCTTTTGCACTGATGGCCAAACACTCAGAACTCATCCATCTCCCCTCCTCCATCCTCTCGTCTATACCAGCAGTCCCCAACCTTTTTGGCACCAGGGACCGGTTTCATGGAAGACAATTTTTCCATGGACCGGGGGTGGGGGACATTTTCAGGATGATTCAAGCATATTACATTTATTGTGCACTTTATTTCTATTATTCTTACATTGTAATATATAATGAAATAATTATACAACTCACCACTGCCACTGATCTGACAGGAGGCGGAGCTCAGGCAGTAATGCGAGTAATGGGGAACGTCTGCAAATACAGATGAAGCTTCGCTTGCTCGCCAGCCACTCACCTCCTGCTGCACGGCCTGGTTCCTAACAGGCCACAGACTGGTACCAGTCCATGGCCCGGGAGTTGGGGACCCCTGGTTTATACCTTCTTTTCCTTCCTCTTTCCTTGTATTATTATTCCCATTAAAATTTTTAAACAATCACAAACAGAAATATAGCAAGTACAATACAAAGACTTTTTTTTTCCTGAAGCTTTTGAGAGTAATTTGCCAAGTTGTTGCCCTATTATCCCTAAATACAATCAAGGGCATTCTCCTACACAGCCAAAATACAACCATCAAAACCAGGACAGGGGTTTCTCTGGTGGCACAGTGGTTGGGAGTCCGCCTGCCGATGCAGGAGACGCGGGTTCGTGCCCCGGTCTGGGAAGATCCCACATGCCGCGGAGCGGCTGGGCCCGTGAGCCATGGCCTCTGGGCCTGCGCGTCTGGAGCCTGTGCTTCGCAACGGGAGAGGCCACAACAGTGAGAGGCCTGTGTACCTCAAAAAAACAAAAAGAAACTAACAAAAACCAGGACAGGAGCATTGCCTATTACCACCACCTAATCCCGAGACCCCACTCAGCGTTTGCCAGTTGTCCCAGTAATGGCCTGCACGGCCAATGGATCCAGTTCAGAATCACTGTCATGTCTCTTTAGCCCCCTTCAGTCTGGAACATCTCTATACTCTTTCTTTGACTTTTGTTAGTTTGACATTTTTTAAGATCACAGGCCAGTTATTCTGTAGAATGTCCCTCACTTTGGATCTGTCTGATGTTTCCTAATAATTGGATTCAGGTCATGCATCTTTGGGAGGAATATCACAGAATGATGTGTGCATCTCGTTGCATCCTGTAAGGTGGTACATCATTTTGGTTTTTCCCATTACTGATAGTGTTCACTCATCACTTCACTGAGACGGTGTCTGCCCGGCTTCTTCACTGTACAGTTATTTTTTCCCCTTGACACTGATAAATATGTTGGTGAGAGGTACTTTGAACTAAATATTCTGTTCCTCATCGAAATTTTAATTTACATAGAGTCTCATGGTCTCCTATTTTATTAGATCAATTCCCCTGCATGAACATATTACCCATCTCTGCCACCGTCCTCTCTCCCTCTCGGACCCCCTCCTCAGGCTGCTCGGCCCTGGTTTCTTACAATGGGCTGCACCCCTTCTCCTGGTAATAGATGCCCTCTTGCCTCCCTTGTGTCCTGAGCTGTGGCTCCTCACTCCCCTCATTACAGAGTCCTGCCTCCCTTTGTCCCAGCTAATGGATTTAGGACTAAATTATTCAGGAAGGGAAGAGAATAGGAAGAAGGGGAAGGCACCTTCTGTTGTCTCTGGTTCACCCTCCTTTTCCTTTTTTCCCATACGTCCTGACCTATCCTGACCCCTCGCACCCTTGCCGATTCTCACATCCATCTTTCCAAGCACTCAGGGCAGGACTGAACCTTAGGCCATGGCATAAGCTCCTCTAGTCAGACTATGAGGTTCTGATTCCTGGTGTGGGGACTTACAAGGTGTGACCTCGGGTAAGTTACTTTCCCTCTCCAAGCCTCATGATGTATAAAATAAGCATCTTAAAAATGCTAGTTCATAGTGCTTTTAGAATCAAATGAGACAGTGCATGTGAAGCTATTATTGCCTGCTACAAAGCAAGAACTAAATATATTTTGTTGGTTATTATTTTCCATCCTCTCTGTTTCAGCTGATGGTTGTTGTTTTATCTCTTTCTCTTTTTTTCCTGAATGATCTGTCTCATTCTTTTTACATTTTGGCTCCTCTGGACTATTTCACTTTCTCTTGAGTTATTTCACTTTCCCTATGTTCATGTGTAAGATGCGCTGGAGGGGGGCATTGTGTTGTCACCAGCAGAAGGTCTGATGAGAATTCCCAGGGTCACACGCTCATGGGATAGCAGGCAGCAGTGACCTCTGTGTCCCAGGCCCTGGCTGGGACAGAGATGGGGCATGTTCACTGCTACTCTCTAGCTTGGCCAGGGAAAGGAAAAGAAGGATCTCTGAGAAAGGACTGAGGTGGAAATAAACATTCAGAACTTACTGCTTTCCTCTAACCGGCATGGAGTTTGTGAAGAAGGAAGAGTGACCTTCTGAAGGTTTGAACAGAATTGCATTCTAGGACCTGTTCCTTTCTTGGAACTCTGTGATTTCTGGTAGATGAAAGGTGAAATCCAATGATGTAGAGCCATTGGTGTCTACTGAAGCAGGTTCTGGAGAGAGAGCCAGAGCGACAGCAGGAGATGTACAGCTGTCAGTGACTAGATAGATACCCACTGTTCACTAAGCCTCGGTAGTGGGTGAATGGTCAGGAAGAGATGGTCTCAGGTTAGTATGGTATACCCTACTTACAGAAAAGGACTTTAGGCCTATGCATACTGGGAAGGATAGAGGTACCATTAATTAGGAAGGTGGAAAATAATGGTTTGGGGAGGGGGGATGCTGAGAGGCCTCCCCTAACCACCCTAACTAATTTCTGTTGCCAGTCCCACACCCCAGACACTTTCTATCACATGGATCTGATCCAGAGTCTTTGTAGCCCTTATCATCCAACATCTTCTTGCTTACTCGCTGTTTCCCCAGAGACTGTAACCTGCGTGAGGGCAGGCATCTTATTGGTCTTATTCACATGGATCTCCAGTGCCCATCACAGTCCCTGGAATGTCGTAGATGTTGATAAAATTTGTTGAATTAGTGGAAAAGTGAGGCGACTTAATTATTATATTAGATTTTCTCTGTCTCTGTTCACTGTATTTCCATTTCTTCAACTTTCTGAGGTTTATACATAAGCACAATGAAGAAGAATGACAGCAAGTCTACTATGAGTATTGACGAGCAAGATGACATCTGTGTCCCAGGCTCCAAGGATCCAGGAGAGCTTCAAAATATGTTGGATGAAGGAGAGTATGCCCCTTTTGTATCTCCTCCCATATTAGAGAGCAGTTTTATCCAGGTAAATAATAATTGAGCCCTGAATTAAGTTCTAATAACTTTGGTAATTAATTTTCTCAAAGACAACAGAAAAGGTTGGAAAAATTGTTTTAATGTGGCAAGGGAATGTGTGATACAATTAAAGGAACGGTTTGGGAACTTCAAACAACCTAAAATAATTATGATGTAAAAGGAAAATTCATTTCAAATTTTCCCAACAAACTCTTACCTAGAAATTCTGTCCCAAGTCTACTGAAATTTTCATTCTATCATCATCTCCCCAAAAGTACACAAAGAGATTATAGTCATTTTTAGAATATTCTGCCACAGGAAAGCACTCAGATAACTCCTTAACTTAGGAGACATTTTAAAGAATAACATCTATGACACAACTAGGGATTAAAATGCATTTTGGTTCTTAGTTCTGAAGGTAAAATATAATTGTCAAATTGTGCCAGGGAGAAAAGTTTCCTTCTCCTGAAAATGTACCTACATGATGAATGAAACTACACTTCAATGCATTTGAGAGCAATTCTAACTTTCCGCTAAACATTCAACATTAAATTATTCAGACAGGGGCTTCCCTGACGGTCCAGTGGTTAAGACTCTGTGCTTCTGCTGCAGTGGGGTGCAGGTTCGATCACTGGTTGGGGAAGTTCCGCATGCTGTGAGGTATGGCCAAAGGGAAAAAAAAGAAAACTCAGACAAAGAAACAGGGAAATGAGTTCAATGGTGTTGGCCATACCCTTAAACTTCCTGAAAATGTCACAACCAAGTCTAACGTGAAACATGCCCATTTAAGCAGCTCCTCAGCTGATTCTACAAAGGAGTGACAGGAACGACAACATACACACATTCTCTGCACTGACGGGAGACCTCCTCACTTCCAGACACCATAGGAGGGAGGTGATGCCTCAAAGAACACTAATGTTTAAGTCATGCCCCAGAAGGCATGAGATGCTGTGATTTGATGCTCTTTACCTTCTGTGCGCTTCTTTCCTACTAATAATCTTTTTATTTTATTTTTCACACTTCTGCAAATAACCATTTTCAAGCTCTAATGAACACTGGGAGAGGCAGTCAAATAACCATTTTCAAGCTTTTCAATAACCATTTTCAAGCTTTTTTCAAATAACCATTTTCAAGCTCTAATGAACACTGGGAGAGGCAGTCAGCATTCTATAAATCAGACATGGCCCCATGTCTTAACTGGGTATGTTATTCCCTTTAACACACACAACCTCTTGTGGTCAGTATGTCTTTGGCAGCAAGTTATCAAGGTTCCTGACTCAACTGTGAGCGAAAAAGAACAATTATCTCAAGTAGAGTGAAAGAACCACAGGACACCAACTCACTCTTGGGAGTCATCAGGGACCCGGGTTGTCTCTTTTTGTTGTCACCCTCAAATTCACTCCCTTCGTGATATCACATGCAAACAGGACATGACAGCTGCCAGCAACGGAAGGGATGTGTCTCATCCTTGAACTGTCTGTGAGGGCTGAGAACCCTTTCCCAGAGCCTCCAGGAGGCCCCCAGCAGTGTCTCATTGGCCAGGGCCTGCTGAGAGCAATCACTGGCCAGGGGATGGAATGGATCCCCATGACCAGTTTAGGTGGATCAGGATTTAGCTCCTCAGCTGGGGCAGCATCCCTGAGGGGTGGATACTGGACAAAACCAGAATTCCATTAATCCGATGAATAGGAGCATGGCTTTGGGTAGGTAATCAATAGTGTAGGCTACAATCTCTTTCTAAATATATTTGCTTTTAAGTCATTTATTTTTTTGAAGCAGTTAATGTACAGCTGAGAAACCAAGTGTTTCCCCTCTCTGGCTTCCTTCACATCCCTGTCTACCCACTTTCCAGTCTCCTCCTCTTCCAACTGGCAGAGATTCTCAGCCAGTCTATGTCCCACATTGTTCAGGTCTCAGCTAGAGGTCCCTTCCTCAGGGGAGGATTTTCTGACCCTATGGTAAGGGTGTGCTGGAGCTGGCCGATTGGTAAGTGTTCAGGAAGTTTACAAGTCAGTTGTTAAACACAGCCATCGTTAAGAATTAAATTGTATAAACTTATAAATAAAACTATTCAGGGGCTTCCCTGGTGGCGCCGTGGTTGAGAGTCTGCCTGCTGATGCAGGGGACGCGGGTTCGTGTCCCAGTCCGGGAAGATCCCACATGCCACGGAGCGGCTAGGTCCGTAAGCCATGGCTGCTGAGCCTGCGCGTCCAGAGCCTGTGCTCTGCAACGGGAGAGGCCACAAGAGTGAGAGGCCTGCATAACGCAAAAAAAAATAAAAATAAAACTATTCAAAACAAAGGCAACAAGGGATTTCCCTGGTGGTCCAGTGGGTAAGACTCTGCACTTCCAATGCAGGGGGCCTGGGTTTGAACCCTGGTCGGGGAACTAGATCCCGCATGCATGCCACAACTAAGAGTCTGCATGCTGCAACTAAGAAGTCCACATGCTGTGACTAAAAGCCCACATGCCGCAACTAAGACCCAGTACAGCGGAAATAAATAAATAAGTAAATGTTTTTTTTTAAAGTACCCCCCCCCCCAAAAAAAAACCAAAGGCAACAAATACTCAAAACTCATCATTCCTATTATATTACTACATTTTACTATTATCTTGAGGTTATGGATACAAGTTTGACTTCTGGGAGAATCAATTGGTTGTATGGATTTAACATAAAGAGTATGGTATATCATTGTCTGTAAATTGTGTGCTACTCATCTTTTATACCAGTGAAATTGATAATAAACTTATGAGTATCTCCCGAGAGACAGTGGTTACACACTTATCAGCACACCATTGCCTTCCTCCTCCCAAGTCAAGTTTTCTGTGATGTGCTCCACAGCACAGCACCCTGAACTTATACTCAGTAACACTTACAACAACACTTAGTGACATACTTGTTTAATGTTCGCCTCCCCCAGTGGACCCCACAGGTCAGAGACTGTGTCTGTCTGTTCTCTGTGATATCTCTAAGAATTCACTTGAACAAAGGCATCATGGTTCATTTCTCCTTTATTCCTACACTGCTTGGGTAAACGAGGTTGTCAGGGCCACACACTTTAACAGAAAACTCCTCTTCCTGTTCTCTGCCTCAGGTCAACAGGAGAGGTGAATCCATTTACCTTCATAACCGAGCCAACTGGGTGACTGTAGGCATCTGCTCTTCCAGTCCCACCCTCAAGACCCCCAACGTGATGCTGTTGGCACATCTGACACCCGCCGCCCAGAAAGATTCAGAACCCCTTTTTAAAAGTCTTCTGACATCTCCTTCTCCGGAGAATGTGGTGCTTACCAGGTGAGTTACAAAGAGAAGAGGTTAAAGACCTCTCAGAAAACATGCTTTGCCCCTGAGGAGCTGAGAATAGAAACACAGATGACAAGTGGTCCAAGGGAGCATCTCACTTGTGCTCCCTGCTGCAGATGAGAGAGTCACATCCTTAAAGTCTGGGGAGATAGTTTGACAACCTGGAAGTCAAACAGGCCATTCACTTTTCAAAACTTAAACCTAAGTAACAGGAACTGAAGGCTCATAATAAAATGCCTCTCTAGAACATTCCCCCCACCCTATCCCAACTTCCATCAGAATTAGCTCTGGTCTTGTCTCAAGCCACCAACTTGCTGTAGGACCCACAGAAAATCACTAACTTCTCTCAGTCTCAACCTTGCAGGATTAACTAAATGGGACAACTTCTCCTAAATAAATAGTAAATAGTTGATATTTTAGTTCATTAGAGTCTTAGTATGATTCAGGCCAGATGGCCCTCAGGAGCCTGATTACATGTACTAAAAATCAAAGTTTTGACCCTCAAAAGCTAAGAACCAGACCTGGGAACATATGGCCACAAGAAGGTCCTGCCCCATCCCATGCCTGCCCCTCCCCAGGCCCGTCAGAGAGACACGCCTGTTGTCCTGAGTCTCACGCCACAAACTGCTATAAAAGGAAAGTCCTCATGATAGTTTCCAATCAGGCCTCCAGATGATATTTGCATTTGTCTGCAGGTTTCTCCCTCTGCAGTTTGTGACTCTTTCTGTGCATGATGCTGAGAATATGCGCATCAAAGTAAAGCTGGTGAGTGGCCGAGCCTACTACCTACAGCTCTGTGCCCCTGCATGCAAACAAGACACCCTATTCCGTCAGTGGGTGGAACTCATCTCCCTCTTGAATGAGGAGAAAGCCAAAGCTTCCAAAGTGTCAGAAGTCTTCAGCCTCTCAGAAATCAAAAACAGCACAGACATCACAGGGTCAGTGGACATCACGGATATTGCAGCCTTCACAGCTGTACAGACCCCACACCTGTACACATGTTCAGACCTCATCAATGGCATAGAAAGCATTGATTTCTCAGAATTCACGGACATCACCGATGTCACCGATGTCACCGATACTCCAGAAAATGAGGTCACCGAGGCCCCGGATATAAGGATTGTCACAGAAGTCACAGAAGTCACGGACATCTGCAATGTCACAGTGGTGTTTGAAAATGATGACATACTCAGGGCCAAGCGGGAGGAAGAGGTATGTGACATGGAAGACTTTCATTCTCTAATAATCACTCTCTTTCACCTTCTTTGGTAAAAGCTACCTGACATCGATTATCAAAATGCTATGGAACTTACTCTTAGTAACCTAATATTAACAATGAGTTCCGCTACCTGAACCCTGGTGTAAAAGAGTTGTAAGATGTTCCCTGAAACAGGCAGTGCACATCCATACCATACAACTTAACCCTGTAGAAAGCTATGGTGGGATAAAAGGAACTTTGGTATCAGAGTCAGAAGCCCTGGGTTGGAATCTTGCCCTGCTGCATGTTAGTTTGGCCAAGTCACTGAACCTGCAGGAGTCTGTTTCCTCACCTCTCAAATGAGGATATTAATATCATGCAAGGGCTATATTAAGGTTTAAATGTACACAAAAGTATGAAGTATACTGAAGGATAGGGTGAAATTTCAATAAGAAGTGAAGGTGGAAATAAGAAAATAAAATACCCAAAGTGAGCATCTTTAGAAAGGGCCAGAAAGTGGAAAAACACAGAAACACATCTGAGAATAAATCAGTTTGGCTGGAGCATAACATATGTGGAAAATATTAGGATATAGGATGGAAAGTTGCTTGCAAACCTTGAATGCCAAAATAAGAAGTGTAGACTCAGTCCTTGGGCAAACCTTAGCCACAAAATCTCTGTGTAAGGGAGTGAAAGCTGTGTTTTTAAAAGATTAGTCTGATGGAAGGATGGATGGCAGGTAAAGAGATCAGTGTGTAGACTGCTGCTGAGAAACCTCCGTGGGGCCCACAACAGAAAAATGGCAGAGGGCAAAGATGGACATTTCCAGAAGAAGAAAACGCTAGCTAATGAATTTAGTGGGAAAGTTTTACCTCACTAGTAATCAAAGAAATGCAAACTTGAAAAAAATTTCATCTATAAAACTGCTAATTAAAAGAATAAAAATAGTCAGTGTCGGGCTTCCCTGGTGGCACAGTGGTTGAGAGTCCACCTGCTGATGCAGAGGACGTGGGTTCGTGCCCCGGTCCGGGAAGATTCCACATGCCGCGGAGCAGCTGGGCCCGTGAGCTATGGCCGCTGAGCCTGCGCCTCCGGAGCCTGTGCTCCGCAACTGGAGAGGCCACAGCAGTGAGAGGCCCGCGTACCGCAAAAAAAAATAAATAAATAGTCAGTGTTAGTAAAGGTGGGGTCACCTTGGAATTTGTAAAGATTCATGGTAGGGTGAGAATTGGAACAAACTTTCTTGAAATCATTATGAGTGAAGAACCTAGAAATGTTGACACCCTTTGACTCAGTGATTCCACTTTTAAGAATCTTTCTTAAGGAGTTAATCATCAATAGGAATGAGGATTTAGCTATAAAGATGTTAATCATACCACATCTATACCATGTTTATAAAAATGAAATAATGAAAATACGGAAGTAAACTAAACATCCACCACAGAGAAATGGCTAAATGAATTTAAATCCACAAAGGTCAGGTACCATGTTTATCTCATTCAGGAGCAACCACAGTGACTGGCAAGATCATAGTCACTCAGGAAATATTTGTTAAACGAATGACTACTCTGTAGCTGTTAAAATTGTTGGAGAATTTTTCTTTACTTGGAAAAATGTTTATGATGTAAACCTGAGTGAAAAATGAAGTAAAGAATATGATCCTTATTACATAAAAATGCATGTAAACACACAGACAATAGGAGGGGGAAAAGTCATATTGTTAATAGTAGTTTATTTCTAGATTGCAAGTTTATAAGCAATTGATGTTTTCTTCTTTATATATTTCTGAATTTTCTGTTTCCTACAATAAAAATAATTTTTAATTAGAAAAATTCAAGTAGCTTTACACAGTTTTTAATAACATGGGGAAATTTTTATAATAAATCATTAAGTGAAAAATGTGGGATATGACCACAAAGCAGACACATTCAAAATAAATAAATGGACAGAAAGATCGCAATGAAATGTGTCATGGTAGTTATTTCTGGCCTGTGGCATCAAGCAAGCAATAATTTTCTCCCTCTAACTTTATATCTCTTAGGATTTTCTAAATATTCTATGATAAATATACATTACTTTCATTGTCAGAAAAATATGTTTTAGCTTTAGAGAAGATTATTGCATTATTTTCAAGGAACAGCCATAGAGGTGATGGACTATGTAATGACAAAGGGAGGAAGAAGGTGCAGATGTGAAGGACATCAGAGAGACGGAGTCTTTTTTTAAAGATTTATTATTTATTTATTTTAATTTTTGGCTGCATAGGGTCTTAGTTGCAGTACGCGGGATCTTTCATTGCGGAGCATGGGCTTCTCTCTGGTTGTGGTGTGCGGGCTTCAGAGCTCATGGTCTCTGTAGTCTGCGGCACGTGGGATCTCAGTTCCCTGACCAGGGATCGAACCCACGTCCCCTGCATTGGAAGGCAGATTCTTTACCACTGGACCACCAGAGAAGTCCAAGAGAGAGAGAGTCCTTAAGACCGGCTGACCTATTGCTCTGAGGCCTGAGAGAGATTCTAAGGAAGGTGGGGAGCGACAGAAGTGGTGTATTAACAGAAACCAGGACATTAGAACGGGAGATATTTTAGGGTACTAAGTTTTAGATTCTAAGTCTTTTGAAAAACAAACTCTTTAGTATTACTAGGAACCTCCAACTTCTGTCACCTATTAGATGCTCTTAAATCAAGAGCAACCTTGGATTGGGGAGCAGGTGTCAAGGCATTTCTAGAAAACCTTCCTTTCCTGCCAATTCAGGGAGAGGAAGTCCTGCAATTGAGTCCTAATTTTCTTGTGTGAGGTGACATTGGTATACCTGACCACATGAGTTTTAGCATGTGCTGTGTCAGGTCCCCATGCTGCCAGCCTCCAGCGCCCACCGGGGCTCTTCTCAATGGCTGTGCAATACCAAGCCTCACCCCCCTCATCATTGTGCCTGTGCACTTGAGGCCACTCAGTAAATATAGATGAAATAATTACTGCTCCTTAAATAATCTGCTTCTGTATGATGCTCTTCTGCTCCCTGATTTGCTGCCGCCTGTTATTTTCAAAGGAAAAAATGGAAAATATTCTGAAGGCTGGTTGTCTACAATATACAAAAATTAAGAATGAGTTTAGAGACTCCTCAAAACATGTCACCATCTCAAACCTAATGCTAACTTTCGAAGGTGAAAGATGTTTTCAAACTACCTTGACTCCAGAAGAAGGTGAGACAAATAAATCCAAAGAGATGAGCGATAGGCCCTCTGAAATAAGGCCAACAGACTCTAAAAGCACAGCTCTCAAGGCTGAAGAATCCAGGTATGTGAGGCAGGGAAATGCCAAGTGATGCTAAGATGTGAAGTATGTAAATAAGTGCATGCTTTCAAGTCCCTGCAACTAGGGCATTGTTTGCTGAAGATCCTCAGACATACATACAATGTAATTGAATGATAACATAATCAACTCAATTATCCACATTTGGTTCAACCTTGTCTAATTTTTATTTTCACACCAACTTCTCACACCATTCAGTTGGCATTCTGGGCCATCTGCCTGGTGTCAGTGGTGTGTGCTGAAGAAAACAACAGAATCACGATGTCCACATTTTGGAGTTAGAGGCTAGAGTATTTACAGGTATTTTTATCTTTACACTTCTCTGTATTTTCTTCTCTACATATCCCTTACCCTTTTTTTTTTTTTTTTTTGCGGTACACGGGCCTCTCACTCTTGTGACCTCTCCCGTTGCGGAGCACAGGCTCTGGGCGCGCAGGCTCAGCGGCCATGGCTCATGGGCCCAGCCGCTCCGCGGCATGTGGGATCTTCCCGGACTGGGTCACGAACCCGTGTCCCCTGCATCGGCAGGCAGACTCTCAACCACTGCGCCACCAGGGAAGCCCCCCCTTTCCCTTTTCTACATTTCCAATGAATAACTTAATAATCTGAAAAACTATTTTTATAATTGTAATACCCAATTGCAAGATGAATGTGAGAGACACTGTGGTATTATAAAGATAAAAATTAATATGATCATTCTGGAATAACAGCTAATAAGAAACCAGAGAAAAATATAGAGATCTAAATGCTACATTAGCAAGAATGAAAATGAGGAATGTCATGAATTATGTCCAAGCTCTTTTTAAATATAAAAAGGAACAGGGGAAAACAGGGAAACAAACTTTTTAAAAGTTTGACTCACTCATTCAATAATATTTACTGAGCACCTTCTATGTGCTAGAGACTGGAAATACAGCAGTGAAAACGAGTCATGGAGTGTTTCATTCTAGTGGAGGGTATAGATAATAATCAAATAAAGTATATTATGCCACTGGAATGTGCTGCGAGAAAACAAAAAGTAACAGAAAGATTTGAGGAGGGAGTAGGGTTATTTTATATAAGTGGTCAGGAACTGCTTCTCTGAGGAATGGCAGAGATTTGAAGGAAGGGTGGAGCTCTGAGGGAATAGAGTTCCAAGCTGACTGACTGCATTAACAATTATAAATGGGACATGTTAGGTGGTCAGCAAATGATCATTATTGTCACTATTACTTCATTTCCAATAGCGTAGATAAAAGAAAGTTGGCTATTCTGTCAAAACAAAAACAAAAACAGAAAACAAAATATCTTAATTGACTCAGGGTTAAGTGTTCAAAACTGGCTTTCTTCTTAACCTTCTTTCCCAGCTAAGAAGGGGGTCCAGGGAAGGAAAGGAATATGGATGATCCTTAGAGGATTCTTAAGCCTTGAAGTCAGAGTAACATTTGCTTTTGCCCCTGGGCAGTCACATTTCTCGCAGTTCTAGGGCCTCTAGATCCAAGTGCCAATACATTCAAGGTGTTGGTGGATCTTGATTATAATTTCAATACTTTTGGTTGTATGCTTCAGCAAAGCATCGTGTCTTATCTAGGGTTTCTATACCATTGGTCCTTTTTTTCTTTTTTGGTGGTACACGGGCCTCTCACTGTTGTGGCCTCTCCCGTTGCGGAGCACAGGCTCCGGACGCGCAGGCTCAGTGTCCATGGCTCACGGGCGGGCCCAGCCGCTCCGCGGCATGTGGGATCTTCCCGGACCCGGGGCACGAACCCGCGTCCCCTGCATCGGCAGGCGGACTCTCAACCACTGCGCCACCAGGGAAGCCCTACCAGTGGTTCTTAATGTGTGGCTGGTCAGCAGCATCACCTGAGAGCCAGTTAATGATGTAAATTCTCAGGCCCACCCCCACCCTGCTGAATCATAAACCCTGGGATAGTCTCAGCATTTTGTGTTGTAATAGGCCTCCCAGTGGTTCAAATGTACAATCAGGTTTGAGAACTGTTGCCTTATGAGAAGCCATTCCTAGGTACAAAGCAGGGCTGAGCAAGGCTTGTGAGGGCTTCTCCTGAGGCCCCGGAGCCAAAATGGGGATTCCCCTTCATAGCCATAGGAAGAACAATCAGGTCAAATTCAAGGGAGGCTTCTTCAGAAATTTTTCCCATATGACCAAGAGCTTTGAAGTTTGGATTTAAAAATATATTAAAAATCAATTCATATAGATAACTAATGAGAACCTGTTGTTCTCAGGAACTCTACTCAATGCTCTGTGGTGGACCTAAATGGGAAGGAAATCCAAAAAAGAGGGTATATATGTATACATATAGCTGATTCACTTCACTGTACAGCAGAAACTAACACAACATTGTAAATCAACTATACCCCAATTAAAAAAAAATCAATTCATGTCTTTTTCTTCTCTGATTGCCATAGCTAGGACTTCCAAAACTATGTTGAATAAAAGTGGTGAGAGTGGACATTCTTGTCTTATTCCTAATCTTAGAGGAAATGCTTTCAGTTTTTCACCATTGACATGATATTAGCTGTGGGTTTGTCATACATGGGCTTTATTATCTTGAGGTAGGTTCCCTCTATGCCCACTTTCTGGAGAGCTTTTTATCATAAATGGGTGTTGAATTTTGTCAAAAGCTTTTTCTGCATCTATTGAGATGATCATGGTTTTTATTCTTCAATTTGTTGATGTGGTATGTCATACTGATTGATTTGCAAATATTGAAAAATCCTTGCATCCCTGGGATAAATCCCACTTGATCATGGTGTATGATCCTTTTAATGTATTGCTGGATTTGATTAGCTGGAATTTTGTTGAGGATATTTTCATCTAAGTTCATCAGTGATATTGGCCTGTAATTTTCTTTTTTTGTGGTATCTTTGTCTGGTTTTGGTATCAGGGTGATGGTGGCCTCATAGACTGAGTTTGCAGGTGTTCCTTCCTCTGCAATTTTTTGGAATAGCTTCAGAGGATAGGTGTTAACTCTTCTCTAAATGTTTGATAGAATTCAGCTGTGAAGCCATCTGGTCCTGGACTTTTTTGCATGTTGGGAGTTTTTAAATCACAGATTCAATTTCAGTACTTATGTTTGGTCTGTTCATATTTTCTATTTCTTCCTGGTTCAGTCTTGGGAGATTGTACCTCTCTAAGAATTTGTCCATTTCTTCTAGGTTGTCCATTTTGGGGGCATATAGTTGCTTGTAGTAGTCTCTTATGATCCTTTGTATTTCTGTGGTGTCAGCTGTAACTTCTTCTTTTTCATTTCTAATTTTATTGATTTGAGCCCTCTACCTTTTTTTCTGGATGAGCCTGGCTAAAGGTTTATCAATTTTGTTTATCCTTTCAAAGAACCAGATTTTAGTTCATTGATCTTTTCTATTGATTTCTTCATCTCTATTTCGTTTGTTTCCGCTCTGATCTTCATGATTTCTTTCCTTCTACTAAATTTGGATTTTGTTTTTTCTTTCTCTAGTTGCTTTAGGTGTAAAGTTAGGTTGTTTGAGATTTTTCTTGTTTCCTGAAGTAAGATTGTATTTATATAAACTTCCCTCATAGAACTGCATTTGCTGCGTCCCATAGGTTTTGGATCGTCGTATTTTTATTTTCATTTTTTCTAGGTATTTTTTTTCAATTTCCTGTTAGATTTCTTCAGTGATCCATTGGTTGTTTAGTAGCATATTGTTTAGCCTCCATGTATTTGTGGGCTTTTGCAGTTTTTTTCTTGTAGTTGATTTCTTAAGTTCATAGCATTGTAGTAGGAAAAGATGCTTGATATGATTTCAATTTTCTTAAGTTCACTGAGGCTTGTTTTGTGGCCCATCATGTGATCTGTCCTGGAGAATGTTCCATATGCACTTAAAAAGAATGTGTATTCTGCTGCTTTCGGTTGGAATGCTTTTATTTATTTTCCAGATGGAAGAAACTTTCCTGCTTCAGATTGAGGGTGGAGAAGTAGCTGAAATAGAGAAATTTCCCTCAGGACACTGATCTATTATTTCTTGATGGTAACCACTGAGTTCTTTCAGTGGAACTAAATAATGCCCAGGAGGACTACTGGAAGTCTGATGTGTTAGAGGAGAAAGAAGGAAGGGAGATTTAAAAACTAACCAATCGGTGCTTTCCTGGTGGCACAGTGGTTGAGAGTCCGCCTGCCGATGCAGGGGACACGGGTTCGTGCCCCGGTCTGGAAAGATCCCATATGCCGCGGAGCGGCTGGGCCCGTGAGCCATGGCCGCTGAGCCTGCGCGTCCGGAGCCTGTGCTCTGCAACGGGAGGGGCCACAACAGTGAGAGGCCCGTGTACCGCAAAAAAAAAAAAAAAAAGTCATCAATCATCTGTCAGAAGTAGTGAGAGAAAAACAAAGAATGTAAGAGGCAAAGGTATAGAAGCAGGTGCCACTCAATAGAAAATATATCTTTTGCTGTGTATGAGTATGACTTTCATAGAAAAGCATAAGATTTCTAAAAAACAAATGAGATAAAATTGAATCCATCCAATCTAGCAATTTGTCCTAAATAATAATTAATCAAGTCTGATCATTCTGACATCTTCCTTCTGCTTTATTTCATTCATTATGTCTCAAACTCTGTCCCGCCCTTGTCTAAGGCTTCAGAAACACACAGTTCAAAATCTAACAAGGTTAACTGTTTAAATCATTTCAACTTCTTTCCTTGCCCTTTTGCAAATAATAGATGCCCTGAAGCACTGGATTAACTTTTAATGCCTTTAAAAAAAGAAACTTAAAAAAAAATAATTAGTAAACTTTTTTTAAGTACAGTTTTAGATTTACAGAATAATTGAGGACATAGTACATACAGCCCCATATACCCACCCCACAGCCACCTCCTCACCCTCCTCTCATCCCCAGTTTCCCCTATTATTAACACCTGCATTGGTGTGGTACATTTGTTACAATTAATGAACAATATTGATATATTATTATTAACTATAGTCCCTAGTTTAAGGGACTATAGTTTAAGGTTCACTCTCTGTGTTGCACAGTTTTGTGGGTTTTGACACATGCATACTGACAATGTATCCGCATAAAGAACAGTCTCACTACCCTAAAAATCCTCTGAGCATTAGATAAGCTCTTAGCAGTTTTTTTAAATATTAAAAATTGTAGAGAGAACTTAAGTTTTTAGGTTGAAAAATGATCTGCAGGTGCAAAATTTTGTTAGTCTCACTATTATGATCACTATTAGAAATGATGAGAAAATGAATGCCTATATAAATAGCAAAAATCTTAGAATTTTAAAGATTGAAAAGGATCTTGGTTGGCAAATCCCAAACTCTTCCAGGCCCTGCCCTTCAGTCTCTCAGCTTCCTGTGTGATCTATCTGCTGACCCTACTGTAGAGAAAGAAAGAAATAGATAAAAACAAAGCAAAAAACAAATTTTGGTTCTAACTAATCCTCTTAAGTCCAATTTAATCAAGCATAAGTTATATTTTATTGCCTATTTACATCAGGAACTTAATTACTAGCTAGAGCCTAATTTGAGAATGTTCATTATAAATGAAAGATGTGATAAGATCAAAGAACAGAATGGGATTCACTGATGCTTAATCCTGGGACAATTGCAGGATTAAGTCAGGACACCATGAGAGTGATAAATAAATTCTAGTATATATTCATTTTTCTTCTCCAAGACCATGGATTTCAGTGACACTTTCTAACCGTATACTTTGGAACAATGGAAAAAAAAAAATTAAACAATGATGTCATTGAATATTTTGCCCTCAGATTCATTGGTCTTTAAAATGTAAATTGAGCAACTTAAATCTAGATGAGTGAAAGACGCTGGAGACTTGTATAATGTCATTTTAGGTGCTTTAGAAGTGAAGGATTTACTTTATAAAGCATTTATATTCCTTCGCATACCTTGGCAATAGTGCTACTGTGACTCTTCCCTTTGTTTTAAAGAGGATAATGGCAGGCTTTATTTTAATTTGCACCTATTTTTTTTAAGTACACTTTCTTGATATTTCTCAGTCTCTTGAAAACTTTTATCATTAAACTCAACCTTATTTAAATCACCAGACCTACTTGGTACATGAGTAGTTGTTTGCAAACTTCTCAGAAAATTACTAATTTAACCTTAAGATCCATTGTAGAACCTGAACTGCATGGATTTGCCAGGCCTCTTAAATGGATCAGAATTATGTCTTTGCACATTTATCTGGGAAGATATTATCTAAGGATAATTATTCTTCCCAAACCCTTTTACTCAAACAGCAATACTTCCAAAAGAGTTACTGAAATGTAGCCAAGGAACAAAGATTTGGTGAAAATTAGCTGACAAGTTTATACTTTAGCATGTCAATGAGGTTACAAAAATAAGTATTTTTTGATATTAATTTTAAAAATCAGGCATGCAGAAAACAAACTTCTTTATCCAAAGACATCTCTGAAAGTGAAATAGCCTGAAAAACTGACAGCTAGTCTCCTATTTTATCCACTAAACCATAAGAAGTGTATTAACTTGGACAAATACTTGGGTATGTTATTCACCTACAAGATTCCCATCAGGGCCATAGAGATTGTGATGTAGAGCTAGCAGAGTAGGCACTGTTACCCCAGTCACCCCTCCATTCCAGAATGTACCCCACGTGTCTATGAGAGCTTCCTGTGTGGTCTATCTGCTGACCCTACTGTAGAGAAAGAAAGAAATAGTGATCAAACAGCTGACTCTGTTTACGGAAGCCCCAGAGCAGCAGCAGTTAGCTTCTTGGAGTCTCAACCTCAAATGAATTTTCAGGGGCTCGAGAGGTAGCATGTTAGGGATGGTCACAGCCTCACTGAGTGACAGGTGATAGTTACAATAAAAATAGGTTAGGGCTTCCCTGGTGGCGCAGTGGTTGAGAGTCCGCCTGCCAATGCAGGGGACGCGGGTTCGTGCCCTGGTCCAGGAGGATCCTGCGTGCAGCGGAGCGGCTGGGCCTGCGCGTCCGGAGCCTGTGCTCCGCAACGGGAGAGGCCACAGCAGTGAGAGGCCCGCGTACCACAAAAAAAAAAAAAAAAAAAAAAAAATAGCTTATATGTAATTACATACAACTCACTTTTACAGCTTTTACATGTTGGATAGCTTACATGTTATGAAAATTTAGGTAATTTTACTCTAAGATGTATTATAATGAATAATTCCCTTGGCTTGCTAAATATGTTTCATTACTACCTACAAAGTACTTAAAGAATGATTATCTCATACTTAGTAGTTCTTTTCTAAGTATTTGTGGTTATACTGCCAAAACTTTGAAATGTGCTATTTATTTTTACAGGAGCAGGAGAACTGATTCAGACACTTCAGGTATGAAACAAATTCCACTACATTTCTTTGTGATCCCTGGTATCAAGCAGTCACCTCTGGGTCCTAGAACAGAGTAGTTAAGAACAAAGGAATCCAGCTAGATGTTTTGATGCATTCCCTTTCCTGCCTTTGCTCCATTGTGAGAGTCCTATCCTGCAGAAACTGCCTCAAAGACTATATTCATGCTATCTTTCAAGTGGTAGGCATCACTTTGCTTTTTTCTGTGCTGATAGAGTTCCCTAGTTCCCTGAATGTCTAACTCACTGGGCGTGAACCACTCCCGAGGTAGCTCTGCGGGCAGAACCTGAACATGATACGGCCTCTTATTCCTACTGATTTGGAAGGGAATTGATCCACAGCACAATTTCTTGGTAAATCTAAAACCACCTAGCCCCTCTTTTCTTCCTGCTTACGTCTTTGGCTTCTGCTTCGCTGTCAGGTGATACCATTTAATTACCATTTTCCTTACATATTTCCATGGCTCAGGATCTTTAACCTGTAACAAGTATTTGAAGTAGAGGCTGTCTTGTAGGCACCGGTGGAGATTTCTCCCCTTACTTGCTGCTGACCCACTTCTAAGTTACTGTCTAACTTCTGGGGGGGGGGGGGGTAGAATGGGCCTCAGCTCCAGTCATGCACATAAAAGAACATCATGGAAGGAACACAGAAGCACACTTAACTAAATGTAAATGGAGAGGAAAAAAATACCAAAAACACTTGAAGACATTTTTAGTCACTTTTGCAAGAGTACTACCAAAAAAAAAAAAAAGCAAATGATTGGTGGGGAGGGCTAAATGGGTGAAGGGGATCAAGTGTATGGTGACAGAAGGAAAATAAATTTTTGGTGGGGAGCACATTGTAAGATATACAGAAATAGAAATATAAAGTTGTACACATGGAATTCATATAATGTTATAAATAAATGTTAGCTCAATAAAATTTTTAAAAAGCAAATGATTATAGGAAAGCTATTTATACAAGTGGGATTTGTCTTTGGGCCTTCCCACTGGAATTTAGTGTCCAAAAAACCAGGTGAACTTCACTGTAATATGGTTTTACCTATATTCCAATCTACAGTATTAAACCTGAAAACAATGTAGGAAAATGCTATCATAGTTTATAAGAAAAATACAAAATTTTATTCGCAATATATAGAATTTTCATCTATCAATTTCTATCCCAAATTTTATTTCAAAAAGAAATCAAATCTGTAAAAATTCCAGAGATATCCTACACCGGCAAACATTTTCCTCTTATTTTCTAAAGACAAGGATAAATCTAGCAAGAGCCTTACCACTAATACATAATTAGTGCAGGAGCATATAATTAGTACATTCTTTGTACATTCTGAAGCACTCCTTATTTTAGCCATAGAAATTTGAAATTAATGTAGGACATTGATAACTTTTATTTTCATCTTATATGTGACTGATTCTTTTACCTGTCTTCTGGCACAAACTCAATTTTGTTCAACTGAACAAGCATTCATTGCCTATCTATTATATATGAGGCACTGTGACAGGCTCTGGGAGAGATTAAAAATAAATAACAGGACCTATTACCTGGCCTCAAGACATGTGCACAAATAACATAAATAGGAATGTTATAGGCCCTATATGAGAAAAGTGGAGAACTAATTTTAGCTCAAGAGAGAAAATCATGAAAGATTCTACGAAGGAAGCAGTCTTTGAGTTAGGAAAGGGGAAACAAGGACATCCTGGATATAAGGAACAGTGTGGGCAAAATCAAAGGAATGAGACAGGGCTGGGCATGTTGAATTTAGGAGTAGTGAGAGAAGCAGCTGGAAAGCAAGGCAGGAGTCAGGTCATGGAGGTTTTAATCCACACTAAGGAGTTTGGAAAGTACTACTTGGTAGGTAAGGAGGAGTCACTGAAAGCCAAGGAAATGACAAAATTAGTATTACATTTTAGGATGAATACTCTGACTGCAGTCTCTAAGAGAAGCTGGAAGAGGCTAGAGGCAGAATGTCATTATAATAGTCTAGGTGAAGGGTACCAAAGTCTTGGCCAGGCAAGAAGCAATGAGATGAGAACAAGGACATGAACACACAGTCAACAAGCTTTAATGACTAAACTACCTGTGTGGACACGAGAAAAAAAGGACTGAGGAGGACAGAGTTTGGGAGGCCACATGACTAGGAGGTAGTGAGTCCATGAAGCAAGCTGGGAAAAGGAAGAAAATCTGGAAGGAAAAGGTGAAGAAATCAGCTATGAAACACTGAACTGAGAATCAAAAGCCCTAGGTTTGAGTCCTAACTGCACTTCCTCTGTTTCATGAACGCATCATTTAATCTCTCTGGGCCTCAGTTTCCTCAGCTATCAAATGTGTGTGCGTATGGGTGGGGGAACGAGGAGGGCGCGACTGGCTGTCTCAAGGCCCTTTCTGCTGCTGTGATTTTCTTAGCTCCCATTTGTGGTCCTGGTGGCGCATCTATGTAAATTTACCAGGCAGCTTGAAATGGGGCTCTGGAAATCAGGAGCTGAGGAAAGATATGGCAAACGTGCAGCGAAAGTCCCCTCTTGCGCTTGTTAAATCACGAAGATGGTACAATATGCACGTTTGGCGTGCGGTTTTCACGAAGTATTAATTATTTTCCCTGTTTGTTTTCTTTCATGTACTTTCTCATTCTTCCCGCTTTCCTTTCCTATATCCTCTCACTTTTCCTCACTTAGGATTGTACAGTTTTTCAATGTTCCCTCTGATTAGCATTTCTTTCCCCCTTATCACACTCTTCTGAATCACTTCTTTTTTCCCCTTTCACACTCAACACTCTTCACCCCAAGAAAAGCAAAGATTAGTAGAATTTTAATCCCTTGTCCCATTGAATTTAGACTGAATGTAGACGGAAAGTGAGTTTGTAAATCTGATTTCTATTCTAGGCAGGAGCCAGAATAATCACTGCTCCCACGGCAGTAAAACAAATCACTGTTTCTATTAACGCCATCAGATTCACATTCACACAACTCCTGGGCAGGGCTAGTTGGGGACCATGGTCTCCAATTCATCTCTCCAACCTCTCAGCAGTTTGAAAGAATGACATTTCTTCTCCTTTTTGAGTAAGGTTTTGGGTAAAGTGGCACTGCAAATGTACTGTTTTTATGAAAAGGCTACAAGGCAGGGCCCAGGCTAAACCCATCTTCTCTGGATCTGGGTCCATCTTTCTCCTTTATTGACTTTCAATTTCTTACCTTTCTAAGCTTTATTCTCCTTAACTTTGCTGATTTCTTTACAGTGAGCCCAAACAATAGGTTTATCTATAATCCCGTGTTATTCTTCCAAGATGGAAAGAAATGAGACAAAGGATAGAGATTCAAGAAATAAGAAAAAGAGGGCTTCCCTGGTGGCGCAGTGGTTGAGAGTCCGCCTGCCGATGCAGGGGACACGGGTTTGTGCCCCCAAACCCGGTCCAGGACAATCCCACATGCCGCGGAGCGGCTGGGCCCGTGAGCCGTGGCCGCTGAGCCTGCGCGTCCGGAGCCTGTGCTCCGCAACGGGAGAGGCCAGAACAGTGAGAGGCCCGCGAACCACCACCACCCCCACCCCCGCCCCGGCAAAAAAGAAAGAGGGAACTCATTTAAGAAATACTGGGAGTCCTCCCCTCCCCCACCCATCTTTCTTTTCCACTTTCCTCTTAACTGCCGCAAATCAAACCCTTGGAATCCTAAGCAGCCAGGTTCATTCTCTGTTTATGAAACCAGGGCTAAAAAGAAAAAGAGTGGGAGAAACTGTGAAATTTAACAATGGGCTCCATCGGAAAGAATAAACACATTTTTGATGAGACATTTTGGAACATCATTTGAATTTAAGACTCAAATTTAAGTTCTCTCTACTTCTGTGACATTTTTCTCTCCTGTTTTTGGCTTTTTTCTCTCCTCACTTCCTCTCTCTCTCTCTAGTGATCTCTCTTCCACCTTGTCCCAGTATTTTCTGGCTCTCTCCTCTCCTGTCAAATCCTCTTCTAATTTCCTCAGTCTTGTGCCTCATCTGTCCTCCCTTTCTCAGGGGAATACATGTGAAGAAAGGAAAGTAAAACAAGAAAAGGCCAATGGAAAAAAACAAGTAAGACAACCTAAAGGTAATTTTTACAATTATAAGTCTATAGATATAAATGACAGACATGACTTTTTCACAAAAAGCTGTCAATAAACTGAATCTTTTAACATTGAATCTTATTACTTCTACTGTAGTAACAATAGAGGTGGAATGGAATATTGAGATATTGTTGTGGCTTCTGCTCTAGAATCCACCAGTGGTCAAAATGTAACATCAGCACAGGGCAAGAAGGCGCTTCAGGTGAGGCACTGGCAGGGAATTACTTGCTACTGCTTTTACAGTGATTCCTTTCTCATTGCTACCTTCCTCTTTGCTCCCTTATCATACTGTTTCCCAACCTGCTTTCTCAGATTAGCCAACACAGCCAAAGCCTCTTACTTTCATACCAAAATTATACAAATATTCACAGAGTCCCTGCAGGGCTGCCATGTACAATTGTGCAGATTGGACACTGCACAGAGTTGGGGGTCCCATTCACGTTGTAGTCTCTGTGCAATGAATAACTTGCACAGCTGTATGTGGTGGCATACAGTATTCTAAATTTCTTTGAGACACTAGCTTTACAGTGAGTTACTTATGAATGAAACTTCTCTCAGTTGCCTCTCCCAATATAGCTAATGCTGTGTGTGTGTGTGTGAGAGAGAGAGAGACTGCATGTGTGTGTGTGTGCATATGCACACACATGCGTTTAAGGCTGAATTCACACAATTGAAGGGAAGTTTGGTGAAACAGGGGTGGCTTCAGCAGGAAGCACATGCCCATCTTATCAGGGCTCTGATGATGGAATTGAGGTGCCTACCCTCTTTTCCGCCTTTCTGTCACTCTGTCACCAAAGTCAGTTTAGCATTTGAGCACTGAGTTTATTAACAGGGCCCCACCCAGGTGCACACCATGGGCCAGAGATAATGCACCAGAGAAAAACAATGTGGCCAAAAAATAACAAATGTTCACACACCATAATCCCCTGGCCTTCACATACTCTCCTTAGTCTGTGCTGTTCTTTTGTCACTTCTTAATAGTGTTATTAAGAGCATACACTATTAAGTATGCTCTTAACAGTGTTCTATGGTGGTGGACAGTGAAGGGATGGCACTCAGGGTGATATGCTGATTCCTATACCCACCTAGGGAGAGTCCCAAGCCCAGCTACTTCTCAATATATTATAGCATTTAGAGAGAGAAGTTCCTTTAAAAAGCTAACCCAATATTCTACAGTGATTTCATCCTTTCATTGATACATTCTATAACATGAAATTTCAAATATTGTGGTCTCATTAAGAGAGATCTACAAATGCAAAGAAGGGCAAAAATGATGATATACATAATGTATTTAAATCTTGACTTCAGAAATGCAAAAAGTGGCTCCCAAATATTTAAATTGTGAATCGCTAATATATGGGAAAAGGTAGATGATTTTTTTATGTGGTGAAAAAAGTTTGCTACTAATAAAGACTTCGTATTATTACAACTGAAATAATGTGAAAGTTACTTGGCCCCTTATTTACAATGAGCATAAATTATGTGTATGTAAATCTCACATATATATGACTTATTTCAGGACTCAGTTTAGCATAGATCAAGAACTTGCAAATAATTCAATGACAATATCTATAAGTCTTAAAGAATAAAAGCCCATAATTTTAATCTTGACTTTTTGATTTATTAGATTATTACATGGTAGAAACAACTTTTAAGAACAAAAATTTTAAGAAATTAAGAAGTTCCTTTAATATTGCATCAACTTCTAGATTTAAAAAATGAGATCTTACCTGTCCAAAGGATATTTATTGTTATATTAAGAAGAAATGCTGTATTGTATTATAAATGTAATTTTACTTATTTCAATCACTTATTTTACTCATGTTTAGTTACTTTAAGTTTTATACTTAACAGTAATAACTTTAAAAGATTCTGTATTTCAGACTTTTGAATTAATTGAACTGACTCCATCTTTTTTTCTTTGCCAGATGAATACAAACTACTAAACTAAAAAACAAGCACAGCTCAGGAAATAACAATCGAAGGAAGGGAAAACAAAGCAGTGTCTTCCATGTGGCAGAAATAAAGGTTACTACTGCTCATTAAGCATTTAATCCATGTCAATCTAATTTCTTAAATCTTAATTATTGTAATTGTGCGTACCGATTTTTTTTTTCGGTATGCGGGCCTCTCACTGTTGTGGCCTCTCGCATTGCGGAGCGCAGGCTCCGGACGCGCAGGCTCAGCGGCCATGGCTCACGGGCCCAGCTGCTCCGCGGTATGTGGGATCTTCCCGGACCAGGGCACGAGCCCGTGTCCCCTGCATCGGCAGGCGGACTCTCAACCACTGCGCCACCAGGGAAGCCCGTGAGTACTGATTTTAAAATAAGTAGAGAACTATACAAACTATAAGATTTTCAATTCGTAAACTCACTTTTATCTGTAGAGCTTCTTTTCTTTGGGGTTGTTGGATAAATATGTTATTCTCTTTGGTTTTACTTTTTCTCATTTGGACATTAGCCCACCACTGTGTTGTTTCTAACATTGGACACTCTGGGGTCCTTGAAGGTGGGACCATGTTCTTTCCGTCTTTGTGTTCCAGTGAGCAGCTGGCCTAAGAGGCAATACTTAGGGAATCAATGAATGCCATTTTCAAACAGGTTGTTTTAAACTCTCTACACTTCCAAGACATTCGTATCATATAAGCAAACAATCCTACTCCAGATATTTACTCAAGAAAAATAAAAACATGTTCACCACAAGACATATGTTCAAAACAAGACTTATACACAAACTCCCATAGGAGTTTTGTTTATAATAACCAAAATCTGAAAACAACCCAAATACCCGCCAACAGAGAAACAGTTCAACAAACTGTGGTACTGTGTATTCATACAGTGATACTAAATAACAACAACAAAACGAGATGCAACAACAACAATGAAGTCAGATACAAAAAGAATACATACTATATGATTCCATTTATATGAACATTGAGAAGGTAAAACCAATTTATAAAAACAGATTAGGTCAGTGGTTGCATGGGATCAGGGTGGGCTGGAAGGTATTGACTGCAAGTGGTAAAGGACACTCTTTGAGGTGAAGGAAAGTTCTATATCTTGACTGGTAGTGGTAGTACATTGGTGTATACCAATTGGTAGTACAGTGGTAGTACACTGGTGTATGCATTTATCTAACTTAACACTTTAAAGTGGGTGCATTTTATTGAATATAAATTATACCTCAATGAAACGATTTTTTTAAGGCAGTACCATTTTTTTTTTTTTTTTTTTTTTTTTTTTTTGCGGTACGCTGGCCTCTCACTGTTGTGGCCTCTCCTGTTGCGGAGCAACAGGCTCCGGACACACAGGTTCAGCGGCCATGGCTCACAGCCACAGCCGCTCCACGGCATGTGGGATCTTCCCGGACTGGGGCACGAACCCGTGTCCCCTGCATCGGCAGATGGACTCTCAACCACTGCGCCACCAGGGAAGCCCAGTACCATATATTTATAGAAGAAAAGAAACTCAAGGTAGTTCAGCCTGAAGTTGCAAATTTTTATTAGGTTTAAACATACACACACACACACACACACACACACACACACTCACACACACACACACACACAAGCTTGCTCTTAATAATGTACTGAATTTTTTTCTTAAAAATAGGTTTTTGGTCAAAGAAAGTTCATAAATATTCCATAAATGGGTTGTTTCAACTTTCTGCAATATTCATTATTCTTTGTTATATAACACGTAAGACAGGTTTATAATATGTACCTAAGCTTTTAGAATTTCGTAGCAGTACTCCTTTATATTATTTTCCATATCGTCCTGCTGTAAAAATAGTTCATGGGATAGCACATTGATTCCTTAGTAGAGCACTGTGCAGTAGAATTTCTGTGATTATGAGAAGCTCAATATCTGTGCTATCTAATATGATCAGCATAGCCTTAGAACACAATTCTTAAGACAATGCCTATTATAAGGAAAAATATGTTCATGATTCATTCTACTTTAAAACAAAAATATTTTAAACTATACTTTGGAAATTTTTCAATAAAATGAGCGTGATATTCCCTGTGGATGGATAAATAAGTGTTACCTATAAATACCAGATATTAATCTTGAGCATAACTGGCTATCAACTGTCAATGGTCTGTTAATGTCAATATTTAAGGAAAATTCAACTAAAGACCAATAAGCTAATTATTAATACATGGCTGATGCAAGTGAATGCAGTGTTATCTTTCTAGGAAGCAGATGATCTCCATGATTTAGACATAAAGTCAGTCCTTGAATGTATAATATTTGTTAGAAGAGCCTTTAGATATAAACAGGCTGAGCCATCAGAAGTGCACATTTGTCCTTTGTCACTGCTACTGCTACAGGACTCTGAGCCACAGAGACAGTTCTTACCTTCCCTGCTACTGGCACCACTGCATGGGACCAGGACAAAGTAGGGGTGTCCCAGATTTTCTGGCTAGAGAACTAGTGTGAATACTACAGGAAGCAATCAATTCCCACAGTAATAAGTTTTAACTTGGAACACATTTTCTGAGGCATTGGTGAAGTTCTGTAGGAGCAATATTATGGATCAAATAAGGTGTTTTGGTTTTGGAACTGATATAAAAACCTCACCATCATAACGTGTCTGTTATTTGAGAGATCCTTGTATCTTTAAATATATCAAGCAGATCTAGATTTTGCAGGGCAGAACGTCTCTGTGGCTCACTGAACACGTAAATAAAACCTTCTTACTAGGGGAAAAGCAGCATGACTTCTGAAAGGGAGACTCATGCCACAGGAATCTATCAAAGTTCACTAGAGCTAAGTCTGTGTGAAAACAAGGGCAACTTTATAGAATTTTAGAGTGTGAATTTATTTGAACTGTTCACACCTTTTGACAACGTGCCATATCAGAAGTGTTCTGCTATGTGTGGAAAGCAGCCCTGCTGTGGGAGTATGACATTTCCTATGCTCACAAGAAAGGAAATAAGGGGCTTCCCTGGTGGCACAGTGGTTGAGAGTCCGCCTGCCGCTGCAGGGGACACGGGTTCATGCCCCGGTCGGGGAGGATCCCATGTGCCACGGAGCGGCTGGGCCCGTCAGCCATGGCCGCTGAGCCTGCGCGTCCAGCTCTGCAACAGGAGAGGCCACAGCAGTGAGAGGCCTGCGTACAGCAAAAAAAAAAAAAAAAAAAGAAAGGAAATAAGGATCTTCTGCAAGAACTGGAGTACGTCCTGGGTGGGTTTGGGAGAGAGGCAAGTAATACAGCTATTGTTAGAGGGAATGTGGACACAGACAATAGACTGTGATAATGCTTTGAACATTATTTGATTTTATCTACCTGATCCTCATGGTCATTGCTCAGAGGAGAGTAAAAAGCTCAAGGCTCACAGATAAAATATTCCTCAGCCCTAAATATGTTCACATGTAATTTATTGATGCCTAAAGTACTTATAAAATGTTAGATTACCTGGTGGTTTTAAAAATATGTCCACAGATGCTTGGTACTCCTCCCTTCAAGAGTTGGAATCTGTTGCCTTTACCTTGGGTGTGGGCTGGATTTAGAGGCTTGCTTCAGGAGGATAAAGTGGCAGTGATGGAGTGTGGTTTTGGAGGCTAGGTCATAAAAAGGCCCTGCAGTTTCCATCTTGGTTGTTTCTCCCTTGGATTGCTTATTCTGGGAGAAGTCAGCTGTCATATCCTAAGGAAAGGTCCACATGGCAAGAAACTAAGGCCCCTAGCTAACAGCTATGTGAAGAAAATTCCTGGAAGCACTTCCTCCCGTCCTTGTCATGCCTTCAGATGACTGCAGACCCAGCTGACATCTTAACTGTAACCTTAGGAGAGACCTTGAGCCAGAGCCACCCAGCTGAACTAAGCTCCCGGTCTCCTAACCCTCAGAAACAGATTATATTTGCATGTAATTTTGCATCACAAAATCTCAGCCTTAATTCTACTATTACAAGAGCTTGTCTTTCTGGGTATATTTTATATGAGAACTTCTAGATGTTTTGTGAAATATGTTAACATGTTTTGGACATCCTTTGAAAGAGCTCAATTTTCTCATTAAAGCTAATAATTCAAATGTAAGAGAAAAAATAACATTGCATAAAGCAAAGGTAACTATTAATCTTCTAATGCTTTACAAGGGGTCAGCTCTTTTCACTGCTAAACATAATTTGCTAAAAGATAGTTTTCAAGGAATAATTGTTAAACTGTGATTTTGAATAATGTCTTTGACTTCTAGGTTACCAGATGAGAAGAAATAGGAAACTCTCAGAGTTTCTGCATACTTTCAAGAGCCTTTAAACATGTGGTTGATGTAATGGATGTTTACAAATTATATTTTTTTTAAGTTAGAAAAAAAAATACATTTAACCATGATCCTAGGTATATTCATTTCCTATTCTAGACTTCAAAGAAAAAAAGTCAGTGCATTTTTATTCTTGTTGCCAAACTGTCCTCAGCTCTTCTGTGCCCTGAACTGAGATCACAAGGCTTGGGGTACACCTGTTTGCTACTCCACCCTCTAACATTTGATTCAAGTGTTATCCAGGTGCTACGAGGCCTGAAAGCTTTCAGTCTAAGTACTTGGTTAGTCAGGCCCTGGCACCAGCTTCACACTATTTACTTTTACTTGATTTAAAGCAGTTTATATTCTCAAATATGGTTTGAAAAATTCTTCTAAAAAATACTCCGGAAAAAGGGGGAAAAAGATACCTTTTTTTTCCTCAGTGGCCCTAAAGTGTCCACTGTGGTACTCCAGATCTCTCATTCAACCCAACACATTTTTTAAAACTTAGTTGAGGGCAAATGCGTATTCTGTTTCTCCTGGAGTCTATCACACATCAAAGTTAGGACCTGTCCCTGAGAAAGAAGTTTGTAAAGTCCCAGATATATGTTTCCACTGAGTTTTTGCAAATTCCTGGTTAGAACTATCTCCTCTATGTGATCTGTAATTTCCATCAGAAACTCCCTTCCCCTACCCTGTCTCATGGCAGGGGTATGTACGCTCTGAACTGACACGTCCATTAAAGGTCACACACATAATAAGCCCTTATAATCTGTCGGATGTTAGAAACAAGATATCTAAGCTTGTCAGAGACTTGTGTAAGTTCAGAAGTAAAAGTTAAGTGCAACGAATTAGTTATATCTATTACTACTTTTGAAGGAGATTTTTGCTTTCTAATTCTCAACTTTATCAGATAGATGAGGATTTATTTTATAGCAAATGGAATGACCCATGAAGCATAGGAAGGAGGTCGTGAAGAACAAATAGTTTTCTCTTCCTTTTTTTATTTGTTATACTGTCTCCCTCCCTCAACACAGAGTACTACCTAAGAGCAAAAACAATAATCTTTAGGCAGAATTTATTTCTAAGGCTAGTCATAGGCCAAACATTTGACAAAGCTGAAGTTTTTCTTTGACCCTTTCATCATCATCCTTATTCCACATACTCAGATCTATTTCACTCGTTCATTCATCGAATATTTATTGAGTACTAGTTAGAACTATCTCCTAACTATGTTAGGAACTATTTTAGATACTGGGGAATCTAAAAATAAGTAGTGGTGAGTAAAATAGACAAAGTCCTTGCCATTACATTCTAGTTTGGGGAGACAGATAACAAATATGCAATATGTCACATGGTGAATAAATACAATGAAAAATAAAGTTGGGTAGAAGGGATAAGGAGTGCTGGGGCGTGAGAGATATTCTAGATTTTATCTATAATAAGACAGGTCTCACTGATAAGATAACGTTTGAAATGAGACCTAAAGGAAGTGAGGGAGAGTAAGCATATGGAGCTTGGATGTTTCAGGCATAAGAAATAGCAAATGCAAAGGCTCTGAGGCAGAAGCTGTTGGAATATGTGAGGAGCAGCAAAGATGCCAGTGTGGCTGGTATGAAACGAGAAGGAAAAGTGTAGTAAGAGTTGAGGTCAGGGAGATCAGGCCAGGCTATAGGCGACTAAGCAGAGCAGTGACTTGATCTCACTTTTATTTTAGCAGGTTCACTGTGGCTGTAGTATCGAGAAGAGAAAATACGGGTGGGAAGAGCATATCTCAGTAATCTAGGCAAAAGATGATGATGTCTTGGAGTACAGTGGTAGCAGTGGGGTTGGTGAGAAGTGGTTAGAGTCTGGGGACTTCCCTGGTGGTGCAGTGGTTAAGAATCCGCCTGTCAATGCAGCGGACATGTGTTCGAGCCCTGGTCCGGGAAGATCCCACATGCCTCGGAGCAACAAAGCCCGTGTGCTACACTACTGAGCCTGCACTCTAGAGCCTGCGAGCCACAACTACTGAGCCCACGTGCCACAACTACTGAAGCCCATGGGCCTAGAGCCCATGCTCTGCAACAAGAGAAGCCACCACAATGAGAAGCCCGTGCACCGCAATGAAGAGTAGCCCCCGCTCACTGCAATTAGAGAAAGCCTGTGCACAGCAACGAAGCCCAACACAGCCAAAATAAATTAATTAATTTTTTAAAAAAGTGGTTAGAGTCTGGAAACATTTGGAAGGTAGAAATAAAAGTATTTCCTGATGGATCAGAAGTTCAATGGTAAAGAAAGCCTGAACAACTGGAATAGTGGCATTACCATATACTGAAATGAAGAAAACTGGATGAAAATGAAAGTTTGACGTGTTAAATTTGTAATGCTCATTAGAAATTCCAATGGAGATTTTGAGCCAACAGTTGAATAGGTGATTCTGGAGTTTAGGGCAGAAGTTCAGGCTAGAGATAAACTTAGAGTTTATGGTGTAAAGATGGAATTTAAAGCCACTGAGACTAGACAAAATCATGTAGGAAATGAGTGATAAAGAACATGATAATATGAATAAGGACAAGTAGTTTTTTTTCCTTGTAGATCTCTCTTAGTGCCTCTAAGAGTCCTGTGTTAGACAGGGTGCTTCAGAGAAACAGAACCAGGAGGGTGTGTGTGTGTGTGTGTGTGTGTGTGTGTGTGTGTGTATGTGTATGTGAGAGAGAGAGAGAGAGAGAGATTTATTTTAAACCTTGGCTCATGAGCCTGGGGGTCTGGTGAGTCCAGAGACACAGGGTGGGTGGGCAGGTGGGCAGGCTGGAGACTGAGGGAAGGGCTGATGTTACAGACAGGGTCCAAAGGCAGTCTGGACAACAGCATGGCTGGGCTGGACTTTCTTCACTGTGAGATTTAGGAAAATCTGGCAGAGTAGAGATGGCGGAGTAGAAGGATGTGTGCTCACTCCCTCTTGTGAGAGCACCCGCATCACAAATAACTGCTGAACAATCATTGACAGGAAGGCACTGGGACTCACCAAAAAAAGATAGCCCACATCCAAAGACAAAGGAGAAGCCACAATCAGACAGTAGGAGGGGCGCAATCACAATATAATCAAATCCCATAATTGCTGGGTGGGTGACTCACAAACTGGAGAACACTTATACCACAGAAGTCCACCCATGGGAGTGAAGGTTCTGAACCCACATCAGGCTTCCCAACCTGGGGATTGACAATGGGAGGAGGCATTCCTAGAGAATCAGACTTAGAAGGCTAGTGGAATTTGATTGCAGGACTTTGAAAGGAATGGGGGAAACAGACACTCCACTCTTCGAGGGCACACACAAAGTAGTGTGCACATGAGGACCCAGGGGAAGGCGCAGTGACCCCATGGCAGACTGAACCAGACCTACCTGCTAGTATTGGAGAGTCTCCTGCAGAGGTGGGGAGTGACTGTGGCTCAGCATGGGGTCAAGGACACTGGCAGCAGAAGTTCTGGGAAGTACTACTTGGCGTGAGCCCTCCGAGAGTCCACCATTAGCCTGACCAAAGAGCCAGGTAGGCTTCAGTGCTGGGTCACATCAGGCCAAATAACCAACAGGGAGGGAATGAGCTCCACCCAACAGCAGACAAGCGGATTAAAGTTTTACTGAGCTCTGCACACCAGAGCAACACTCAGCTCTACCCACCATCAGTCCCTCCCATCAGGAAGCTTGCACAAGCCTCTTAGATAGCCTCATCCAGCAGAGGGCAGACAGCAGAAGCAAGAAGAACTACAATCCTGCAGCCTGTGGAACAAAAACCACATTTACAGAAAGAGATGAAATGAAAAGGCAGAGGACTATGTACCAGATGAAGGAATAAGATAAAACCCCAGAAAAACAACTAAATCAAGTGGAGATAGGAAACCTTCCAAAAAAGAATTCAGAATAATGATAGTGAAGATGATCCAGGACCTCAGAAAAAGAATGGAGGTAAAGAAAGGGAAGATGCAAGAAACATTTAACAAAGACTGAGTAGAATTAAAGAACAAACACCTAGAAGAATTAAAGGACAAACAAACAGAGATGAACAATACAATAACTGAAATGAAAAATACACTAAAAGGAATCAATAACAGAATAACTGAGGCAAAAGGACGGATAAATGAACTGGAAGACAGAATGGTGGAATTCACTGCCATGTAACAGAATAAAGAAAAAGGAATGAAAGGAAAGAAGACAGCCTAAGAGACCTCTGGGACAACATTAAATGAAACAACATTCACATTATAGAGGTCCCAGAAGGAGAAGAGAGAGAGAAAGGACCTGAGAAAATATTGGAAGAGGTTATAGTCGAAAACTTCCCTAGCACGGGAAAAGAAATAGCCATCCAAGTCCAGGAAGCACAAAGAGTCCCAAGCAGGATAAATCCAAGGAGAAACGTGCCAAGACACATAGTAATTAAACTGACAAAAATTAAAAACAAAGAAAAATTATTGAAAGCAACAGGGGAAAAATGAAAAAATAACATACAAGGGAACTCCCATAAGGTTAACAGCTGATTTCTAACCAGAAACTCTACAAGCCAGAAGGGAGTGGCACGATATATTTAAAGTGATGAAAGGGAAGAACCTACAACCAAGATTACTCTACCCGGCAAGGATCTCATTCAGATTCAATGGAGAAATCAAAAGCTTTACAGACAAGCAAAAGCCAAGAGAATTCAGCACCACCAAACCAGATCAACAACAAATGCTAAAGGAACTTCTCTAAGCAGGAAACACAAGAGAAGAAAAAGACCCACCAAAACAAACCCATAACAATTAAGAAAATGGTAATAGAAACATATATATCGATAATTACCTTAAATGTGAATGGATTAAATGCTCCAACCAAAAGACACAGGCTCCCTAAATGGATACAAAAACAAGAGCCGTGTATATGCTGTCTACAAGAGACCCACTTCAGACCTACGGACACATACAGACTGAAAGTGAGAGGATGGAAAATGATATTCCATGCATATGGATATCAAAGGAAAGAGGAGTAGCAATACCCATATCGATAAAATAGACTTTGAAATAAAGAATGTTACAAGAGACAAGGAAGGACACTACATAATGATCAAGGGATCAATCCAAGAAGAAGATATAACAATTATAAATATAAATGCACACTACATAGGAGCACCTCAATACATAAGGCAACTGCTAACAGCTATAAAAGAGGAAATCGACAGTAACACAATAATAGTGGGGGACTTTAACACTTTACTTACACCAATGGACAGATCATCCAGACAGAAAATTAATAAAGAAACACAAGCTTTAAATGACACAATAGACCAGATATAGTTCATGGATATTTATAGGACACTGCATCCAAAACCAGCAGATTACACTTTCTTCTCAAGTGCACACTGAATATTCTCCTAGATAGATCAAATCAAGCCTTGGTAACTTTAAGAAAATTGAAATCACATCAAGCATCTTTTCTGACTACAACGCTATGAGATTAGAAATCAATCACAGGGAAAAAAAATGGTAAAAAACACAAAAACATGGAGGCTAAACAATACGTTACTAAATAACCAAGAGATCACTGAAGAAATGAAAGTGGAAATCAAAAAATACCTACAGACAAATGACAATGAAAACACGATGATCCAAAACCTATGGGATGCAGCAGAAGCAGTACTAAGAGGGAAGTTTATAGCGATAGAATCCTACCTCAAGAAACAAGAAAAATCTAAAACAATCTAACCTTACACCTGCAGGAACTAGAGAAAGAAGAACAAACAAAATCCTAAGTTAGTAGAAGGAAATCATAAAGATCAGAGCAGAAATAAATGAAATAGAAACAAAACAATAGCAAAGATCAATAAAACTAAAAGCTGGTTCTTTGAGAAGATAAACAAAATTGATAAATCTTTGGCCAGACTCATCAAGAAAAAGAGGGAGAGGACTCAAATCAATAAAATTAGAAATGAAAAAGGAGAAGTTACAACATACACCACAGTAATACAAAGGACCATAAGAGACTACTACTCTATGCCAATAAAATGGACAACCTGAAAGAAATGGACAAATTCTTAGAAAGCAACTCTATGCCAATAAAATGGACAACCTGAAAGAAATGGACAAATTCATAGAAAGGTATAACCTTCCAAGACTGAACCAAGAAGAATTAGAAAGTATGAACAGACCAATCACAAGTAATGAAATTGAAACTGTGATTAAAAATCTTCTAACAAACAAAAGTCCAGGACCAGATGGCTTCACAGGTGAATTCTATGAAACATTTAGAGAAGAGCTAACACCCATCCTTTTCAAACTCTTCCAAAATACAGCAGAGGAAGGAATACTTCCAAACTCATTCTACAAGGCCACCATCACTCTGATACCAAAACCAAATAAAGATACTACAAAAAAAGAAAATTACAGACCAATATCACTGATGAATATAGATGCAAAAATCCTCAACAAAATACTAGCAAACAGAATCCAACAGCACATTAAAAGGATCATACACCACGATCAAGTGGGATTTATCCCAGGGATGCAAGGATTCTTCAATATACGCAAATCAATCAATGTGATACACCACATCAACGAATTGAAGAATAAAAACCATATGATCATCTCAATAGATGCAGAAAAAGCTTTTGACAAAATTCAGCACCCATTATGCTGAATATGATATGAAACTCTCCAGATAGTGGGCATAGAGGGAACCTACCCCAACATAATAAAGGCCATATATGACAAACCCACAACAAACATCATTCTCAATGGTGAAAAACTGAAAACATTTCCTCTAAGATCAGGAACAAGGATGTCCACTCTTGCCAGTATCATTCAACACAGTTTTGGAAGTCCTAGCCACAGCAATCAGAGAAGAAAAGGAAATAAAAGGAATACATATTGGAAAAGAAGAAGTAAAACTGTCAGTTTTTGCAGATGATGTGATACTATACATAGCAAATCCGAAAGATGCCACCAGAAAACTACTAGAGCTAATCAATGAATTTGGTAAAGTTGCAGGATACAAAATTAATGCACAGAAATCTCTTGCATTCCTATACACTAACAACGAAACTTTAGAAATAGAAATTAAGGAAACAATCCCATTCACCATTGCAAGAAAAAGAATAAAATACCTAGGAATAAACCTACCTAGGGAGACAAAAGACCTGTACGCAGAAAACTATAAGACACTGATGAAAGAAATCAAAGATGATACAAACAGATGGAGAGATATACCATGTTCTTGGATTGGAAGAATCAATATTGTGAAAATGACTATACTACCCAAAGCAATCTACAGGTTCAATGTAATCCCTATCAAATAATCAGTGGCATTTTTTACAAAACTAGAACAAAAAAATCTTAAAATTTGTATGGATACACAAAAGACCCCAAATAGCCAAAGCAGTCTTGAGGGGAAAAAATGGAGCTGGAGGAATCAGACTCTGACTTCAGACTATACTACAAAGCTACAGTAATCAAGACAATATGGTACTGGTGCAAAAACAGAAATATAGATCAATGGAACAGGATAGAAAGCCCAGAGATAAACTCACACACCTATGGTCAACTAATCTATGACAAAGGAGGCAAGGGTATACAGTGGAGAAAAGACAGTGTCTTCAATAAGTGGTGCTGGGAAAACTGGACAGCTACAGGTAAAAGAATGAAATTAGAACACTCCCTAACACCATACACAAAAATAAGCTCAAAATGGATTAGAGACCTAAATGTAAGACCAGACAGTGTAAAACTCTTAGAGGAAAACATAGGCAGAACACTATTTGACATAAATCACAGCAAGATCTTTTTTGATCCATCTCCTAGAGTAATGGGAATAAAAGCAAAAATAAACAAATGGGACCTAATGAAACTTAAAAGCTTTTGCACAGCAAAGGAAACCATAAACAAAACGAAAAGACAACCCTCAGAATGGGAGAAAATATTTGCAAACCAATCAATAGACAAAGGATTAATCTCCAAAATATATAAACAGCTCATGCAGCTCGGTATTAAAAACACAAACAACCCAATCCAAAAATGGGCAGAAGAGCTAAATAGACATTTCTCCAAAGAAGACATACAGATGGCCAAGAAGTACATGAAAAGCTGCTCAACATCACTAATTATTAGAGAAATGCAAATCAAAACTACAATGACGTATCACCTCACACCAGTTAGAATGCGCATCATCAGAAAATCTACTAACAACAAATGTTGGAGAGGGTGTGGAGAAAAGGTACACTCTTGCACTGTTGGTGGGAATGTAAGTTGATACAGCCACTATGGAGAACAGTATGGAGGTTCCTTACAAAACTAAAAATAGAGTTACCATATGACCTAAGAATCCCACTACTGGGCATATATCCAGAGAAAACCATAATTCAAAAAGACACATGCACCCCAGTGTTCATTGCAGCACTATTTACAATAGCCAGGTCATGGATGCAACCTAAATGCCCATCGACAGATGAATGGTTAAAGCAGTTGTGATATATATATATATATATATATATATACAATGGAATATTACTCAGCCATAAAAATGAATGAAATTTGGTCATTTTTAGAGACATGGATGGATCTAGAGACTGTCCTAAAGAGTGAAGTCAGTCAGAAAGAGAAAAACAAATATCGTATATTAATGCATATATGTGGAACCTAGATAAATGGTACAGATGAACCAGTTTGCAAGGCAGAAATAGAGACAGAGATATAGAGAACAAACGTATGGACACCAAGGGGGGAATGTGACGGGGATACTGGTGGTTGTGGGATGAATTGGGAGATTGGAATTGACATATATACACTAATATGTATAAAATAGGTAACTAATAAGAACTTGTTGTATAAAAAATAAATTAAATTAAGAAAAAATTTAACAAAACTAAGCCAAATGATTAAATATATCATTGTAATAAATGATTTTGGTGACTGAATGAAAAAAAAAAAGAATAAGGACAAGTAGTTAATGCATACAGTGTCGGGCACTGTTCTAAGCACTTTACGTATACATTTCATTTAGTCCCTATAACCACTGGAGGTAGCTAATTTTATTATTCTCAATTTATAGATGAGGAAATTGAGTCTTAGAGAAATTAAGTAACTTTCTTCTGATTAAACAGCTAGTAAATGTTAGGGCTGTTTGTTCAAACCCAGGCAGACAGAGAAGTAAAATATTCCATGTGAGAGCCCTGGGACACCCCAACTTTTAGCATTCAGGGGGATATAAAAAAGAACCAGCGAAGGAGACTGAACAGGAGGATGCAGTGGGTAGGACAAGAAGCTAGAGTGGTACTTCGGGAGCCCAGAGGATAAAATGGAGAAAATGCTCAACAGTGTCAAACGCTGCTGGCAGGTCAAGGAAGATGAGGACTGAGCATTGCCCTTTGCATTTAGGAAAGTTGCTCTTGAGAAAGGCTGTTTTGACTCAGTGGTGGAGTTAAATCTCAATCAGAGTGAGTGCAAGAGAGGCTAGAAGAGGCATTAGAGTTCAGCTCTTTGGAGTTCAGCACAGGTACCACTCCAGACTCAGTCTCAGACAGGTATTCACATATGGATATGAATCAAAGTGACAGGTGAGATTAACACACTAACAAAATAGAGATTTGATTGGAGCTTGGTGAGGAAAAAGATGTGGGTCACTTTATAGCCCTTTTTCAAGGAGAACAAATTTGATTTCCTTTCTCTTGGCATTCAGTCTTGGACTTCCCTTCATTAGAAAAATTTCCAAGCTCCAAATTTGCCTACTACCTCTCTCCAAAATAAAAATTTTCCTGGGTCATGTTTTATTTATATATACATCTTCAGCGTAGCAAAGGACCAGCTAAGAAGGGTACAAATAAAAGTGTGATAAATGACTAATATCCTATATATTGAATATCCTACCCTGAAGTTATTGTAGACTACTTGCTGTTCCCATATGAGCCCATGTTTGTCTCTGTGGACTGTACTCAGTCATTCAAATTGATTAAAAATTTTATATCTATCTTTCTAAAGCCATGTGTAAGATCTCGGTTTTCCTGTTACTGTGGGTATTTTCATTGTAGTTTACTCTCTGTCCCTCTCTCTACCCCCCTGTCGTTAGAAGTTAGTAAAGTTTCTCTTAGTATAAGACTACCTTTCTCTAAGTCCGTAGAGCACCTTATTTTCATTTACCATATTTTCCCTTGTATCTTACCTATATGAACTTGCCTTACTTTTCCCTTTCCTCACCTTTTTATAGTCCAGGACAGGAGCTCTCACATGTTTTGATTCCCTATAGCCCAGTTCTAAGCACATAGGAAGTACTCAGTATACATTTTTTAAATTAATGAGTGAATATTTAGTAAAGTCAATTGAGTTGAATGCTACTGACCTATACTGAATGATACTGATGCTAACTGCAGACAGTGGGACCTCCCATTCCACATGGCAACAACTGCATAGTGTTCTTAGCTTAGGGACATAATATTTTTAGGTAGGTTTATGAAAGGTTAAGAAGTACTATAAAATATCAAAATAATAATAACTAAACCCAATTAAATTAGAAAAGTTCATGGTTTGTTGGTTTGCTTTCTGGTTTTTTTTTTTTTGCATTGATAAAAATTTTAGATATTTGTTTAATAATTAATGTACCTACTAATTTGTTGTTTCATAACTTCTCATATCTGAATCAGTGAGTATTCTTCTTTTAATTTACATTATTTCTGATCATCTGGTTCATACAATTATAAGGTGATTAGGCTATTAATTCAGTTACGAAAACTCAGATTTCACTAGTACACAGAGGTGATAAGACCAAAGGGATATAATAGCCTTAGTTAAGAATTTCACATATAACCGTTAATGAATCTTGAAAACTGAGATTTCAGACCTGCTGAAAATATCTGAAATGCAATATTAATATATTTCCCCCAAGCCTTTAATGAAATAAACAGCACAACATTTTATTACATCAACATGTAATAGAAGCTGTTGTCAGATGATAGACTGAACAGATGCCAAGATGAGGAAGGAGGAAGGGTATTTACTATGGTTACTCTGCACCATTCACTTGATTTTACAGTTTGACTTTCATTATTCATCCAAAGTACTTAGTTATAAATTTGCCAGGGTGATTCAGTGGGTAAAGTGCCTTCTGACAGGAGGGTTTAAACCACAGATTGCCCATTTCATTCTATTTTGGGATGAATATTATATTTTCTTAACTCCCTATGCTATCCATGTTAGATTACACAAGCAGAGGCTTCTAGAATCTTAAAACTAGAAAAAAGAAAAAGTAGTTAACTTGTTAATTTACACATGAGAAAATTTAGGCCCAGGAAACTTGTCACGCACCCATATCACAGAACTAGTTAATTTCAAAGCTGAAACTCAAATCCAATCACCTTGCCTCCAGTTTCTATACCTTCCATTCTTCCAGCTATCCTTCATTTTTTGCACACGAGACCAGTAATTTGAGTGATTTGGGGATTCCGGGAATGGCTCTATTTACCAGAGAATAAACTTTTTATTTGCCATAGGTTCTACTCTTTTTTAAGATGAAAATACCTTTAGAAAGTAAAGATAATAATTAACATTTGTATAGCATTTCACAAAGGAATTTCCACATATTTTGAGGTCAGTAGCTGCTATCTCAGAGAGTTGTCAGCATTTTATTAGGATGGGGCTCTGTGACAGAGGAGTCCAAGCAGCTGGGGAAGCAAGGCTAGGTAGCTGGAGGGTTCATTTGGGTGGGGTCTTTTGCAAAAGTGCTTGAGGCCAGGCAATTGGAAGGGATGGGTAGAGAGACTACTTTATAAGGAGGCCGTTTCTTTGAACAGCTAGATCAGTGGTTCTCAAATGGAAGTGAGTTTATCCCCCAGAAGATCTTTGGCAACGTTTAGAGGCATTTTTGAGGGTCACAAATGGGGGTAGTGGTGCTGCTGGTATCTAGTGGGTAAGAGAGCAGGGGTGCTGCTACACATCCTAAATTGCACAGGACAGTCCCCAAAGAAAGAATTATTTGGTCCAAATGCCAATAGCGCTGAGGTTGAGAAACCCCGAGCTAAAGGGGAAAAAAATTCATTGAGGAACCAAAGGAAATTTCTTGAATTATTACTTATTTTATGCATTTAAGAACTTAGAAAATGAACTAGGTCTCTCTTCACACACACGCAAACCTTTTTTTTTTTTTTTTTTTCCTTTTTGGATATGGCTGTTTCTAGGGAATCCTGAAGACTCTTTATCTGGATTTCCTTGCGTTGGATGTGGGTTGAGCCAGGGACTTGAGTTTTGTGAAACAGCTGTGGCCCTTGGCACCTTCCTGTCTGGTTTTCAGAACTCGGTCCTACGTACTAGCTTTGTGGCGTCTTCCGTGGTAGCAGAGACTCTTTTGTGGGACACTACACACATCCAGGTGTTCAGGTATGTCGTGGTTCTTTTTTACACAAATGTTATATTGTGTGATGTGTTTCACAGGACACGAGGAGTCGCCTCAAGAGGAATCAGATTTTCTTCAGGAGCTGACAGACATTCAGGGAGAGAAGAAAGGTCTGCAAGAGCGTTAACCCGCCCATTGCGTCTTAAGGAAACCTCACGTCCTCCCACAACCTGGCCCGCAGACTCAAGCCGAAAGCTGTTCCCCAGCGACTGAGCGCGAAGAACTTCGCTTTTTCCACTTGAGGCGCACGAGTGCTTGTGCGATCCGGCCCCCGGAGCTGCGGAGCGGACCAATGAGCGGGCCCTTTCTCCGCGCCGGCTCGGGATTGGGCGAACCGCGCCAGGCTCTCTGCCTAACAGCGCCGGGAGCGCGTGCGCGGTCTCGAGGTGGAGTCGCTGGGGGCGGCGGGGGCGGCTGCGGCGACGGCGGCGACTGGCGGTGGGGCGGGGGCGGGGACTAAGGATTGTGAGGTGGGGAATCGCGAGTTTCTGGATTCTTTATCCGGTATTTTAAGTGCCGCGGGGGAACTGTCGTTTCTGCAGTGTTTGGGAGAGGCCAGGGCGGGAGAAGCGGCGGCCGCCGTGGCGCGGAGGTAAGAGGCGGACCGGCAGCGGCTCGGTGTGGAGGTCTTAATCAACAGGTCCCAGCGAGCGGCCGGGGGAGGGGCAGCCGGGCTCACCCCCTCCCCCACGCGCCGGGCCCGGGCGGGACCCCGGGCTGCTGCAGGCAGCCGGCGCCGGGCCGGCAGCGGAGGGCGTGAGCCCAACCTTTGTCCCTCGGAGGAACGCTGTCTGGCGGTGCCCGCTCCCTCTGCCTTGGTGAACGACTCACCTCGGCGGGGGCTCCTGCCCGGCCGGCCCGAGGTGCAGGGAGGCGCCTTCTCTCTGCGCCCGCGCTCCCGAGTTCGCGACTCTCCTGACTCCCTCCAGGCAGGGTCCGGGAGATCGGCGGGGCGAAGAACACTTTTCTTTAGAAGACGGAATGTAGTTGGCGTTTCTCTGCCCGACTCAGCTGCTGGTATTCGGCTGCTCGCTGCATTCTTTAAACAAATAAACAACTTGCTTCCTCGTAACCATTTCAAGAAGAGCCTAATCTTCTTCATGGTTTCTGATAATTTACTCTAAGTTTGCAAGGTGAGCTTTGAAGCCTGTAAATTGTTTTAAGCTGCTTTTAATGAGAGGCTTTAAACAATCTTTGGTGCAAATTATGTAACTTCCTAATGATAATAACTCACCTCTGTTTAGTTGATTGACATACGGTAAGGTGTTCGAATTTAGGTTTCGGTCGAAAGGTTTTTCTTGGCATTTGGCGCTGAAATTAAAATCTGATAGCCAGAAGGTTTCTCGTAGTACATAGTGTGTGTTTTGTCTCCATACTCGTTTAGGATTGTGAGAATTTAGATTTGGAAAGCCTGTAGCACAAGAATTTTGAAAGTTTGATTTTAATGACAAGGTGAAAGGAGTTAATATTTCTGTTTTTTTAAAGTGTATATGTTAATGATAGTATTCTAATTATGCCTTTGGATTATACCGGAAATTAATAACGTAATAAATTCTGCAATAGGAACAAATGGCATGTTGGTTATTAGTGTCTTTGAAGTATTAGTACTGGGATAATGAAATTGTTAAATAAGCTTTTTGGATTATGAACTACTGATTTTTTACTAGATTCCTGTGGACTTGGCATATTACAATTTTTTTTTTTTTTTTTTAATTGCTGCGTTGGGTCTTCGTTGCCGAGAGCAGGCTTTCTTTAGTTGCAGCGAGCGGGGGCTACTCTTCGTTGCGGTGTGCGGGCTTCTCATTGCGGTGGCTTCTCATGTTGAGGAGCACGGGCTCTAGGCGTGCAGGCTTCAGTGGTTGTGGCTTGCGGGCTCAGTGGTTGTGGCTTGCGGGCTCAGTAGTTGTGGCACGCGGGCTCTAGAGCGCAGGCTCAGTAGTTGTGGCGCACGGGCTTACTTAGTTTCTCTGCTCATGTGGGATCTTCCCGGACCAGGGCTGGAACCCATGTCCCCTGCATTGGCAGGCGGATTCTTAACCGCTGTGCCACTAGGAAGTCCCTATAAGTTTTAAAAGGCTGGCTATACTATTGTAGCAGGTGAAAGCTATTAAATTATAATGTAGGAACTCTGTAGGTGAAACAGGCAAAAAATACGGAAAGCAATTTGTCATTTTATCTTTGTTAAAACAAAATCAAGTAAATCTTACCATGTACTTCAATGACTTTTGGCCAGACTGATCTGAACTTGACAAGGTGGACTCATTAATATTAACTTGTTTAGAATGTTAAAATGCAAAAGGATATGAAGGTTACCCAAGTCAGTAGGGTGAGTTTAGGAGTTTGTATGGTCTTTCTAAATTATTATTATATGATTAAAAAGCTCATCACAGACATGCCAAGAAAGTTGGTCCATTTTTTTGTATCAGTGTTCTTGTTGAGTTGGAAATAATCTTAGTCTTTGTATAGTCTAACCTCTTCATTTTCCAGGAAAAGGAAGGTGAGGTTTATAGACAGACTAGTTAGTGGCAGAGTTGGAACTAAGTGCTAATATGCTTGCCTTCAGATTCCAAGTACAGTGTTCTTTTCACTATATACTATTGTTAAATAAACAAACCAATAAGTTACCCTTCTTTGTTTTTTTTTCCATCTTGCATTTTCTTTCCTTTTCTTTTTTAAATAACCACTAACCACAATTAATTCATTCCCTCACTGAAGGGTTGTTTTCAGTTTTTCAATATTTCAAACAATGTTTAATGAACATCCCTGTGCATATCCCTTTGAGCACATTTGTGAAGTTTTCCCTAGAATGAATTGCTGGGCCATAGGTTGATGTGCATTTTCAACTTTACTAGCTGCAGCCAAATTATCCTCTAAAGTTGTAACAATTTACATACCTGCCAACAGTATATGAGTCATCCTTGTCCAAACTTGGAATTGTCAGATTGGCATTGTCAGATTTTTAAATTTGTGCCAATCTGATGGGTGACAAATGATATAATTATTTTCCTTCTTTCACAGAGGTTTTAACTTTATTTTTAATTTACGTGAAGTGAAATTAACTCTTTTTGTTGTACAGTTGTCTTGACAAATGCATAGAGCTGTGCAACTACCAAAGTCAAGATACACAACAGTTCCAGCACCTGCAATTTCCTTGAGCTGCTCCCCCCCCCCACCCTTAACCCCTGGCATCTGATGTTGTCTTTCCCTGTAGTTTGTCTTTTCTAGAATATCAGGTAATGGAATCATACAGTGTTTAGCCTTTTGAGTCTGGCTTCTTTCATTTAGCGTAATACATCTGAGTGGCCGTCCATGTTGTTGAGTGTATCAGCAGTTCCTTCTGTTGTATTGCTGAATGTAGTATTCCATTGTATGGATGTATCACAATTTATTTATCCATCCACCAGTTGAAAGACATTTGAGTTTTTTGTTTGTTTGTTTGGACTATGAATAAAGCTGCTATAAATCTTTGCCAACAGGTTTTTACGTGAACATAAGCCTTCATTTCTCTTGGATAAGCACCTTCAAGTGAAATTTCTGGGAAGTGTATGTTTATTTAAAGAAAAAACTGTGGTGGGCTGAATAATGGCCCACAAAGATGTTCTAATCCCTAGAACCTGTGAATAAATTAGGTTACATGGCAAAGGTGAATGAAAGTTGCAGATGGAATTAATCAACTGACTTTAAAATAGGGAGTTTATCCTGGGATTATCCAGATGCTGTGCTGGTGTATCCTGACGGTCCTTAAAGGGGAAAGAGAAGATAGAGTCAGAAAGATGTAACAATGAAAGCAGGGACAGAAATGCAGAGTTCTTAGTTTTGAGGTTGGAGAATTTGGGGCACAAGCTAAGGAATGTGGTGGTCTCTAAAAGCAGGAAAAGGCCAGGAAATGGATTAACCTTTAGAACTCCCAGAAAAGACTGTAGCTCTGCCAGCAACTTGATTTTAGCCCAGAGAGCCCTGTGTCAGATATTTAACCTACAGAACCTGAGAATAATAAATTTATGTTGTTTTAAGCCACTAAATGTGTGGTAATTTGTTAAAGCAGCATAGGAAACTATACACTGTAAAACTGGTTTTCCAAAGAGGCTGAATTGTAGTCCCACTGGCAGTGTATGAGTGTTCCAGTTACTTTAGATCCTCATCAACACTTGGTATGATCAACCTTTTTAATTTTAGTCACTCTAATAGGTATATAGCAGTATTTCATTGGGGTTTTTATTTGCATTTTTCTCATGAATAATGATGATGATCATCTCTTCTTTGCTTATTTGCCATCTGTATATCTTCTTTGGTGAAGTGTCCAAATTCCAAATCTTCTCCCATTTTTAAATTGAATTTTCTTCTTTTTATTTTTGGCTGCGTTGGGTCTTCGTTGTTGTGCGCAGGCTTTCCCTAGTTGTGGCGAGCAGGGGCTACTCTTGGTTGTGGTGTGTGGGCTTCTCATTGCGGTGGCTTCTCTTGTTGAGGAGCACGGGTTCTAGGCATGCGGACTCAGTATTTGTGGCTCTTGGACTCTAGAGCGTAGGCTCAGTAGTTGTGGCCCACAGGCTTTGTTGCTCCGTGGCATGTGGGATCTTCCTGGACCAGGCCTCAAACCCATGTCCCCTGCATTGGCAGGCGGATTCTTAACCACTGTGCCACCAGGGAAGTCCTGAGTTAATTTTTGTATAAAGAAAGGTTTAGGTTGAGTTTCGTTTATTCAGTTGTTCCATGACCATTTGTTGAAAAGACTATTCTTCTCCATTGAATTGCCTTTGTCTCTTGGTCAAAAACCATTTGACTACATTTGTGTGGGTCTATTTCTAGACTCCTGTGTTCCATTGATCTATTTTTTTGCCAATATCATAGTGTCTTGATTAATACAGCTTTAAAATTAAGGCTTGAAATCAGGTAATGTGAGTTCTCCAACTTGTTTTTCCTTCAAAACTGTTTTAGCTCTTTTAGTTCTTTTGCTTAAATTTTAGAATCAGCTTGTTGATATATCAAAAAAAATTCTGCTAGGATTTTGATTGAGACTGTATTAAATCTATAGATTAACTTGATAATTGACATCTTAACAAGGCAGTTTTCCAATCTACGAACATGGTATTTCTCTCCATTTGTTTAAGTCTTTGATTTCTTTCATGAATGTTTTGTAGTTTTCAACATGTAGATCCTGCAAATATTAGATGTATACCTAAGCATTTCAGTTTTTTAGTCCTATTGTAAATGATCATTTTTAAAAACTTGGGTTTCCAATTGATCATTGCTAGTATAATTGATTTTTGTATGTTGACTTTGTATCCTGCGTTTTTACTAAACTCATTTATAACTTTTAGGAGCTTTTTCCTGTATATTTCTTGGCATGGCATTTGTCTGAGGATATAGTCATGTCATCTATGAATAGAGTAATGTTTCTGGAGATAGTCATGTCATCTATGAATAGAGAAATGTTTCTTTCTAATATGTATGTCTTTTCTTTTTCTTGACTTTGCAGTCTAGGAGTTCCAGTGAGATATTGATTAGGAGTGTTGAAAGGGAACATCCTTGCCTTGTTCACAATCTTAAAGCATTCAGTCTTTCACCTTTAAAATATAATGTTAGATATAGGTCATTTTGTAGATTCTCTAAATCAGGTTAAGGAAGTTTTCTTCTGTTCTGAGGTTGCTGAGGGTTTGGGTTTTTTTTTTTTTAAATCATGAATGGATGTTGAATTTTGTCAGATGCTTTTCTGCATCTATTGAGGTGACCATTTGAATTTTTTTCTTTAATCTGTTAATATGGTGAATTACACTGATTAATTTTTAAATGTTGATGCAGCCTTGCATGTTTCTGGGAATAACTCCAGCATTGTTACAAACTAAATCATTTTGGATTATTTTTCTTTGACATTAACATTTTTCTTAAAAATAAACAAGGAAACTGAACATAAGATTTTGTGAACCAAAGTGTTTATAAAGTCAGATAAATCAAGGTATTCATTAACAGTTGTGTAAATTTTACATGTTGGTAGGACTTAAGTTTTCTTGATCTGTCTATACTGGAGTTTATACACTGTACCACTGGAGGACGCTTCTTTAAAATTACTAAATGGAGAAAGGAAATATTATTTGTGACACTGTAATCAAGCATTCCTCATGCTGGCTTAATTTAGGCAAGTTGTTTAAATGTATTTGCATAGTAAGTATATTTTGAATGAAGATAAAATGATTTAATTAGGAGATTTTTTTTACTTGAAATGAAAACAACCACAGGAAGAAAACAGGCTCCTTCCTCAACACCGGAAGATCAATAATAGACCCTTGAGTGATCACATAAATGTTTGGCTTGGTCCAAGTATAATGAATTAAGTGAACGTATTAAAAAGTGTGAAGTGAAATATAAAATAAAGTACTTATAAGAAAAAGCCAGGCTCTGTTTTGCTATACTGAAGATATTCTTTCATGAAAAATGTGGGTACGTAGTAAAAAGATGCATGCTTATTAAATATTCTTTAGTATGTTGAATTGTGAAATTTTTCCTCCATCAGTTCAGACTACAGAAGACAGTTTAATTATTAAGAATAAGGTTTCATGGGGAGTTCCCTGGTGGTCCAGCGGTTAGGACTCTGTGCTTCCACTGCCGGGGGCACAGGTTCGATCCCTGATCGGGGAACTGAAATCCCGCATGCTGTGCAGCGCGGCTTAAAAAAAAAAAAAAAAAGAAGAATAAGGTTTCAGTAACTTCATAGTCAAGCTGTTTAATTTTATCATTTTTATAAATTTGGGCTTATCATATGATTTAATCACTATAAAAATTCAAGCAATTTCTCCCACATAATTTTAAAGTTCCTTCTTAAGTTATTAGTTGTCTCAAAGACCCTAAACATCGAAGTTTTGAGGCCTCTGAGGTTCTTGGCAGTATTGATCCTTTAAGGCAGGGGTTGACAGATTTCTTTAAAGGGCAAGATAGTGAATATTTTAAGCTTTGCAGATCATATAATTTCTGTTGCAGGTCCTCAACTCTGCTGTTACAGTGCAAAGATGGCCAAACGAATGTGACTGTGTTCCAGTAGAACTTTGTTTGTTAAAATCAGGGTATGCCTTGATTTGGCCTGTGGGCTTAGTTTGCCTACTTTGGTTTTGGGCAAAAAGTTAGCAGGAGAAATGAAAATAATTATAGTAATGTAGCAGAAAGACCCTTAGGGTCAGCTGAGTTGGGAGGTTATTCCATGCTCTAATTCCCAGCCAAGCCCTCACTTTCCTTATCTTTAACATGTGGCCACCTCGGAAGATGATTTAAAAGGTTAAAAATAGGGTATGGAAGGCACTGAGCAAAATATTCTGACATATAGTAGATACTCAATAAATATTTGCTCCCACCACCCCACCATTTTATATTATTTTACAGTGTGTAGTATATCTAATTAGTTATTCCAAATATTAGAAATCATAGTTGTGTTTATAGCTAAATTGTCTTTTGAATTATGCTTTTTGGCCATGTAAGTTATAACTGTTTGGCTTCACAATAGTATCAGAAACTTCACATGAAAAAAATTGAGAATTTGTGTTGAAATATAATTTCATGTTTTGAAGATTTTACATTGTCACAAAAAGTGTTTGATAATGTCACTTAAAATGCATTACTTTGATTCGACCTAAGAAGTAGGTTTTCTGTATTTTGTGTGCTTCAGAAGTGCCTTTAAGACTGCATTCATTTAAGTTAATTGACTGCCTCCTGTGAGTGAACTGAACTAGGTGCTCTGCTAGGATTTGGTTGTACTTAAAAAGTACCCATATTTAGGTACTCATTTTTGTGTAATGTTTGGGACATAAGGGAAGCGTCAGAAAGTTGTTTTTCTTTCTTTCTGAATTACTGTCAAGATAAAGCTGGATTCGAGATTTTTAACTCCCCTCCAAAAAAAAATTTTGTGCTCCTTCACAGATCAGAGGCAGAGATGCCACATAGGTGGATGTTGAAATAATTTTGCGCCAGTAGTTGGTGGCAGGACTAGAGTTGGATCTCACATACCAGATGCATAATCTTTCTAGTACTCTTTTCATTGCACCATTGCCTGGTTTGTTAGCTCTGTTATCACCTGCATCTGGACTCCCAGAAATCTAGTTTTCTTGTCCCACGTTCTCCATTTTCCCCCTAAAGCTTAAACAGAAGCTGTTGCAAAGTCTTATCAAATTTTACTAAGAAAACTTTATATTATTGTTTAAATACAGTTACAGCTTAGAATATAATTGTATTATACTTAATATGAAAGAAAAGTTTTCTGTTTTTAAGCAGATTTTAAAAATTCTGCTTTACATTGGTTATATTATCTGTATGATATTTATGTATAAGGAGTTGGTTTTCCTTTGTTCTACAAGTAATCATCGTTCACTTTTGCACACTTTTGTCTGCCTCAGATTTCCTAACTAGTTTATTCAGAAAATTATAGGTAAATACTGAATACTTACAATGTGAAGACTTTGGGCAGGATATAGAGAAGTATTAGATAAAGTCACTGCCCTCAGAGGTCTGGCTTTGAAATAAGTATGGACAGTCCCTTAGAGATTAGGTTGGATTAAGAGAATTTAATAGTTGTTTGAAACGGGCAGTCAGAGAATTGCTCAAATAATATGCAAATAAATTGTAGGATTGTACTTATAATGTTACAGAATTATAAGTTTATTTAAAAAGATAATATATCACAGTTTATTTAACTGTATTACTGTTGGTGAGTTGTTTCTAGCTTTTGGTTATTATGAGTAATGTTATCATGAATGTCCTTACACGTTTAGTCTATCAAGGTTAATATGTACATGTGTTTCTCTAGGGCTGTGCTCTCTAGTATGGTAGCCATTAGCCACATGACTATTTATTTATTTATCTTTGAATTTCATTTATATTTTTATACAGCAGGTTCTTATTAGTTATCTATTTTCTACATATTAGTGTATATATGTCGATCCCAATCATGACTATTTAAATTTAAGTTAACTAAAATTAAAAATTCAGCTCTTCAGTTACACTAGCCACATTTCAAGTGCTTCATAACCATATATGGCCAGTGGCTATGTTATTATTGCACAATGCAGATATAGAATATTTCCATTATTGCAGAAAGTTCTATTGACAGCACTGTTCAAAGTATATAATTAGGAGTGAAATTGCTGGATGATGGCATAGGGGAATGGTCAACTTACTAGATAATGCCATACTCTTTTAGCGTAAACTATTGAGTTTCTTCAAATTGCCTCACATTGAAAACTCTACTTTATAAATACTGGACATGTAAACTTAACTGTCTGTTAATCTTTTGTGAGTCTTATGGTCGTTTGGCCCTGTCCCCCAAAACACACACACTGTTGTGCATATCAGGGAATTCATGGAAATTAGATCATGAACCCCAGAGTTAAACCTCTGATCCAAGTGATTTGTCTGAGAACTATACACATAAGCTGCAGGTGTTTTTCAAAATAATGATTCACTTAAGAGTAATCAGTAGATACCTAAGAGTTTATGAAAGGAAATTTGATGGTTCTTTGTAGGCATCTAAAGGGATGGTGTTCCTTTTATGTCTTATCCTTTTATACTTTACATCTTACCCTTTTATACTTAAATTTTATAGTGAGAGTAGTAGTGCATTTGGCTAAATTACAGTACTTTTTGCTTTCCTCAACTCCTACCCAGAACTGTATACCTTGCCCCATCTCTTAATGTGTCATGCAGTATGCTATATCCTTTGTATATAGTTGTTTTTTACATAAATTTATTTTATTTATTTATTTTTGGCTGCATTGGGTCTTCATTGCTGCACGCGGGCTTTCTCTAGTTGCGGCGAGCAGGGGCTACTCTTCGTTGAGGTGTGTGGGCTTCTTATGGCAGTGGCTTCTCTTGTTGTGGAGCAAGGGCTCTAGGCGCGTGGGCTTCAGTAGTTGTGGTGCATGGTCTTAGTTGCTCCGCGGCACGTGGGATCTTCCTGAACCAGGGCTCGAATCCGTGTCCCCTGCATTGGCAGGTGGATTCTTAACCACTGTACTACCCGGGAAGCCCTGTATATAGTTTTAAACATTAACAACTTTGTGACTGAACAGAGGCTCAGAGAGATTATTTTATCCAGAGTCCTATTGTAACTGATAGCGGGTATTTGAATTCAGTTTGACTCCAAAGCCCTTGGATTCTTCTACTTTGTATTTTAGCCTGCCTTAAGACTTAGCTTGTTTAACACTGTCTTTTTGGTAAGATTAAGATCTTTTTTTGGGAAAACCATCTTGAATTAAGTGTTTAAATTGTACTTGAATTAAAGTGAAGAACTTTGAACCTGTAAATTGTAAGCTCCTTAAGGGTAGGGGCTATGTCTTTTTATTTTAGTATCTCACTGCTTAATATGGCACAAGGTAGGTGCAAGTTATCAGTTTGCACTTTTTAATCATTTACTTGTTAAACCTTAGCCTTACTTGTGAGTTTCATCCCAGAGACTGTTCTAATCTAGTTACCTCCTGTAACCTGAGAGAATTTGAGATTCAAAACAATTCCATTTATCCTCTTTTGGCTGTAAGTGTGTTTAATTATGGGTGGAGGGTTCTTGATTCACTTTATTTACAAAGATATAAATATGAACAGATGAATTTGCTCATGGCTTTGTCTTGCTTTTTTGTGGGCTCTTACTGATAGACATTATAGTTACAAACCTTGCGCCGATGAAGTACTCAGACTATGGAGTCAGACTTGTGCTGAAATGCCTTCTTGACCCTTCTTGACTTGTGTGTGACTCTGGGCAAGTTTACCTGTGAAAATCTGATTAGTTATCTGCAGAATAAGGAATGTTGTACTTGTGGGGGGTTGTACTTGTGCCTGATTCAGAAGGCTTTAGGGGAGGAAAAACCTTTTTCTCTTTCCTCCTAGGTTCATTGTCTGGGGCCCTGTAAATTAAACTGACAAAAGACAGATTAACAGGAGAAATGGTTTATTACTTATGCATATGGAGACCTTCAAAGAAAAGAATTGAAGACCAAAGAAGCAGAGAGACTGAATGATAAATTGTGGAATCCAGACAAGACAAAGGAAAAGAGGCTTTTAGGGGCTGTAAATTGTGGGAAGGTAATTATGTGGGGGGAACTAACGGAATATAAAGGTTATTTTAGTAAGGTTTGTTATGCAGATTTAAGTTGGTGTCATCTGATTTGATAAGAGTCAACTCCCAGGGTTGAGGTCCTCTTTTTTTTTTTTTTTTTTTGAGGTCCTCTTTATGGTACCTTTACAAATGGAAATTCATGCTAGCTTTAAAAAGGGAAATTTATGCTGTGCTTTTTAAGCCTGATAGGGGAGGACAGTTTTTTTTCCTGTGTCTGTTTCTTTCTTTCTTTCTTTCTTTATTTTTATGGTATGCAGGCCTCTCACTGTTGCGGCCTCTCCCGTTGCGGAGCACAGGCTTCGGACGCGCAGGCTCAGCAGCCACGGCTCACGGGCCCAGCTGCTCCGCGGCATGTGGGATCTTCCCAGACCGGGGCACGAACCCATGTCCCCTGCATCGGCAGGCGGATGCTCAACCACTGCACCACCAGGGAAGCTCCCTGTGTCTGTTTCTTAATTGCCTTTAGCTCACAATAATCCTTATGCCAGTGTCACATTTTGGGGTGGAATATTCTGATCCTCTTCAGAGTCTTTATTTTGAGGATTAATTGAGATGATGTATCAAGAATGATTAGCGAGAGGGCAGACAGCAGAAGCAAGAAGAGCTACAATCCTGCAGCCTGTGGAACAAAAAACACATTCACAGAAAGATAGATAAGATGAAAAGCAGAGGGCTATGTACCAGATGAAGGAACAAGATAAAACCCCAGAAAACTAAATGAAGTGGAGATAGGCAACCTTCCAGAAAAAGAATTCAGAATAATGATAGTGAAGATGATCCAGGACCTCGGAAAAAGAATGGAGGCAAAGATCAAGAAGATGCAAGAAATGTTTAGCAAAGACCTAGGATAATTAAAGAACAAACACCTAGAATAATTAAAGAACAGACAAACAGAGATGAACAATACAATAACTGAAGTGAAAGATACACTAGAAGGAATCAATAGCAGAATAAATGAGGCAGAAGAACGGATAAGTGACCTGGAAGACAGAATGGTGCAATTCACTGCCGCAGAACAGAATAAAGAAAAACGAATGAAAAGAAATGAAGACAGCCTAAGAGACCTCTGGGGCAACATTAAACGTAACAACATTCGCATTATAGAGGTCCCAGAAGGAGAAGAGAGAGAGAAAGGACCCAAGAAAATATTGGAAGAGATTATAGTCAAAAACTTCCCTAACATGGGAAAGGAAATAGCCACCCAAGTCCAGGAAGCACAGAGAGTCCAGGGAGGATAAACCCAAGGAGAAGCATGCCGAGACACATAGTAATCAAATTGACAAAAATTAAAGACAAAGAAAAATTATTGACATCAACAAGGGCAAAATGAAAAATAACATACAAGGCAACTCCCATAAGGTTAACAGCTGATTTCTAACCAGAAACTACAAGCAGGAGGGAGTGGCACGATATATTTAAAGTGATGAAAGGGAAGAACCTACAACTAAGATTACCCTACCCGGCGAGGATCTCATTCAGATTCGACGGAGAAATCAAAAGTTTTACAAGCAAAAGCTAAGAGAATTCAGCACCACCATACCAGCTCTACAACAAATGCTAAAGGAATTTCTGTAAGCAGGAAACACAAGAGAAGAAAAAGACCCACAAAAACAAACCCATAACAATTAAGAAAATGGTAATAGAAACATACATATTGATAATTAGTTTAAACATGAATGGATTAAATGCTCCAACCAAAAGACAGGCTCGTTGAATGGATACAAAAATAAGACCCATCTATATGCTGTCTACAAGAGACCCACTTCAGACCTACGGACACATACAGACTGAAAGTGAGAGGATGGAAAATGATATTCCATGCAAATGGAAATCAAAAGAAAGCTGGAGTAGCAATACTCATATCAGTTAAAACAGACTTTAAAATAAAGAATGTTACAGGAGACAAGGAAGGACACTACATAATGATCAAGGGATCAATCCAAGAAGAAGATATAACAATTATAAATATATGTGCACTCAACATAGGAGCACCTCATTACATAAGGCAACTGCTAACAGCTATAAAAGAGGAAATCGACAGTAACACAGTAATAGTGGGGGAGTTTAACACCTCACTTACACCAATGGACAGATCATTGAAACAGAAAATTAATAAGGAAACAAAAGTTTTAAATGATACAATAGACCAGATAGATTTCATGGATATTTATAGGACATTCCATCCCAAAACAGCAGATTACACTTTCTTCTCAAGTGCTTATGGAACATTTTCCAGGGTAGATCATATCTTGGGTCACAAATCAAGCCTTGGTAAATTTAAGAAAATTGAAATTGTATCAAGTATCTTTTCCGACCACAACACTATGAGACTAGATATCAATTACAGGAAAAAATCTGTAAAGAAAATACAAACACATGGAGGCTAAACAATACGTTACTAAATAAGAGAACACTGAAGAAATCAAAGAGGAAATTAAAAAATACTTAGAGACAAATCACAATGAAAACACAACAATCCAAAACCTATGGGATGCTGCAAAAGTAGTCCTAAGAGGGAAGTTTATAGCAATACAAGCCTACCTCAAGTTAACAAGAAAAATGTCAAATAAACAATCTAACCTTACACCTAAAGGAACTAGGAAAAGAAGAACAAACAAAACCCAAAGTTAGTAGAAGGAAAGAAATCATAAAGATCAGAGCAGAAATAAATGAAATAGAAACAAATAATAGCAAAGATCAGTAAAACTAAAAGCTGGTTCTTTGAGAAGATAAACAAAATTGATAAATATTTAGCCAGACTCATCAAGAAAAAGAGGGAGAGGACTCAAATCAATAAAATTAGAAATGAAGAAGGAGAAGTTACAGCACACACCACAGTAATACAAAGCATACTAAGAAACTACTACAAGCAACTCTATGCCAATAAAATGGACAATCTGGAAAAAATGGACAAATTCTTAGAAAGGTGTAAACTTCCAAGACTGAACCAGGAAGAAATAGAAAATATGAACAGACCAATCACAAGTAATGAAATTGAAACTGTGATTAAAAACCTTCCCAACAAACAAAAGTCCAGGACCAGATGTCTTCACAGGTGAATTCTATCAAACATTTAGAGAAGAGCTAACACACATCCTTCTCAAACTGTTCCAAAAAATTGCAGAGGAAGGAACACTCCCAAACTCATTCTATGAGGCCACCATCACCCTGATACCAAAACCAGACAAAGATACTACAAAAAAAGAAAATTACAGACCAATATCACTGATGAATACAGATGCAAAAATCCTTAACGAAATACTAGCAGACAGAATCCAACAACATATTAAAAGGATCATACACCACGATCAAGTGGGATTTATCCCAGGGACACAAGGATTCTTCAGTATATGTAAATCAATCAATGATACACCATATTAACAAATTGAAGAAAAAAAACTATATGATCATCTCAATGGATGCAGAAAAAACTTTTGACAAAATTCAACACCCATTTATGATACAAACTCTCCAAAAAGTTGGCATAGAGGGATCCTACCTCAACAGAATAAAGGCCATATACGACAAACCCACAGGAAACATCTTTCTCAATGGTGAAAAACTGAAATCATTTCCTCTTAGATCAGGAACAAGACAAGGATGTCCACTCTCGCCACTATTATTCAACATAGTTTTGGAAGTCCTAGCCATGGCAATCAGAGAAGAAAATGAAATAAAAGGAATACAAATTGGAAAAGAAGAAGTAAAACTGTCACTGTTTGCAGATGACATGATACTATACATAGAGAATCCTAAAGATGCTTCCTAGAAAACTACGAGAGCTAATCAATGAATTTGGTAAAGTTGCAGGATACAAAATTAATGCACAGAAATCTCTTGCATTCCTATACACGAATGATGAAAAATCTGAAAGAGAAATTAAGGAAACACTCCCATTTACCACTGCAACAGAAAGAATACAATACCTAAGAATAAACCTACCTAGGAAGAGAAAAGACCTGTACTCAGAAAACTATAAGACACTGATGAAAGAAATTAAAGATGTTACAAACAGATGGAGAGAGAAACCATGTTCTTTGATTGGAAGAGTCAGTTTTGTGAAAATGACTACACTACCCAGAGCAATCTACAGATTCATTGCAATCCCTATCAAATTCCCAATGGCATGTTTTTACAGAACTAGAGCAAAAAATCTTAAAATTTGTATGGAGACACAAAAGACCCCGAATAGCCAAAGCAGTCTTGAGGGAAGAAAATGGAGCTGGAGGAATCAGGCTTCTGGACTTCAGACTATACTACAAAGCTACAGTAATCAAGACAGTATGGTACTGGCACAAAAACAGAAATATAGATCAGTGGAACAGGATAGAAAGCCCAGAGACAAACCCATGCACCTGTGGTCAACTAATCTATGACAAAGGAGGCAAGGATGTTCAGCGGAGAAAAGACAGTGTCTTCAATAAGTGGTGCTGGGAAAACTGGACAGCTATATGTAAAAGAATGAAATTAGAACACTCCCTAACACCATATACAAAAATAAACTCAAAATGGATTAGAAATGTTAATGTAAGACTGGACCCTGTAAAACTCTTAGAGGAAAACATAGGAAGAACACTGTGACATAAATCACAGCAAGATCTTTTTTGATCCACTTCCTAGAGTGATGGAAATAAAAACAAAAACAAACAAATGGGACCTAATGAAACTTAAAAGCTTTTGCACAGCAAAGGAAACCGTAAACAAAACGAAAAGACAACCCTCAGAATAGGAGAAAATATTTGCAAACCAATCAACAGACAAAGGTTTAATCTCCAAACTATATAAACAGCTCATGCAGCTCAATATTAAAAAAACAACCCAATCCCAAAATGGGCAGAAGAGCTAGACATTTCTCCAAAGAAGACATACAGATGGCCAAGAAGCACATGAAAAGCTGCTCAACATCACTAATTATTAGAGAAATGCAAATCAAAACTACAATGAGGTATCAGCTCACACCGGTTAGAATGGGCATCATCAGAAAATCTACAAACAACAAATGTTGGAGAGGGTGTGGAGAAAAGGGAACCCTCTTGCACTGTTGGTGGGAATGTAAATTGATACAGCCACTATGGAGAACAGTATGGAGGTTCCTTAAAAACCTAAAAATAGAACTACCATATGACCCAGCAATCCCACTACTGGACATATACCCTGAGAAAACCATAATTCAAAAAGACACATGCACCCCAATGCTCATTGCAGCAGTATTTACAATAGCCAGGTCATGGAAGCAACCTAAATGCCCATCAACAGATGAATGGATAAAGAAGATGTGGTACATATATACAATGGAATATTACTCAGCCATAAAATTGAACAGAATTGGGTCGTTTGTAGAGACGTGGATGGATCTAGAGACTGTCATACAGAGTGAAGTAAGTCAGAAAGAGAAAAATATCGTATATTAACACATATATAAGGAACCTAGAAAAATGGTACAGATGAAGTGTTTTGCAGGGAAGAAATAGAGACAGAGATGTAGAGAACAAACATATGGACACCAAGGGGGGAAAGTGGTGGTGGGATGTGTGTGTGATGAATTGGGAGATTGGGATTGACATATATACACTAATATGTATAAGATGGGTAACTAATAAGAACCTGCTGTATAAAAAAATAAATAAAATAAAAATTAAGAAAAAAAAGAATGATTAGCATACTACTTGGTGTATATTAAGCACTTCATAAATGCTTATCCATAGATAAGAGATAGGAAGAATACAAAACTGGTTTATGATGTTTACATGGAATAGCAATGAGCTGCATTATATTTTAATAAATATATTTTGAATAGATTGTATGATTATCAATAATTTGATTAAGCAGTTTTATAGGAATTGTGTGAATTGGTTGTCATAGACTGAGTCAGTGATGAATAATTATAATTGTGTGTTGAGGTAGAGCTTTTTTCATCTCTGAAATAATAGTGAAAGTGAATGGGGGAAAACAATTTGTTGCTTTATTTATAAACAGCTTATGTATGTAGTGAGATCAAGTTGTACTCAGCTTTATCAGTTTCTCTTATTGACTCTCAAGCATTATTCTAGGGTAATTTTTACTAGGTCATTTTTACTACACATGTTTAAAATAGGCTTAAAAAGTAACAGTTTGTAGAGTTTGAGTTTCATTAGGGAGATTTAAAATTTTATGTTTAGAAAGCATTTGTTTAATTTTACTCATGTCTGTGTGCTTGCATTAGTGTTTTGTTTACTTTTTTTCCTTTTGTGTAATGGAAGCCTTTCATATTTGTCTTGGGTCTTATATTCTTTCCCACTTATACAAGTTTTCTTAGAATGCTCTTCCTCTATAGGTAATTCCTATAGCATTTTCTGCAGTTGTAGTATAGCACTTACCAAATACCATTGCAGTTCTATAGGGGTTTTGTTTGTTTGCTTGTATACTTCCCTGTTTTCCATACTAGAATTTAAGTTCCTTAAGGATAAAGACTCTGCCTTAGCTGTCTTTTTCTTGCCAACGACTATCCCATGTTTTTGTACCAAATGGGTACTTACATTGTTGCATGAACGTGTAGTTTAGTAACTCTTCATAACTGTAGTATTTCTGTACAGTAATCTTTAAGATTGACCTTTTGTTTTTATTTCTTGTTGCATAATATGCCCTTTATGTTTTCCTGCCTTCTAAGACTGTCTGGTCAAAATCAGATCATTACTCATACCCAGACATCAGTCAGCAATTCTATAGTACTAAAAGTTCAGTGGATTCTAAACTTGGTGACAGTTTTATCCTCATCAGTCTTCTTCATTCTCAAATTTTTTTTTTTTTTTTTTTTTTTTTTTTACGGTACGCGGGCCTCTCACTGTTGTGGCCTCTCTCGTTGCGGAGCACAGGCTCCGGACGCGCAGGCTCAGCAGCCATGGCTCACGGGCCCAGCCGCTCCGCGGCATGTGGGATCTTCCCGGACCGGGGCACGAACCCGCGTCCCCTGCATCGGCAGGCGGACTCTCAACCACTGCGCCACCAGGGAAACCCGGTTCTAGAACTCTTGAAAGGGCTTTGTTGCTTCTGCTAATTTTTATGTACTTTAAGAAGGTAGTTGTAATTTAAAAGTTTCTATGTTTTTTCTTTCAAAAAAGTATTATCTGTGTGTTTTTTCTCCCAAAATATGAAAGTAATACTTTTTTTGTCAATATTTTGTAAGATATCCAAATTGTACAGAAGACAGACCTGAGAGGTCTGTTATCCTTACTTTTCAGAGATAGTAAGTGAAAACAGTATTGCATATATTCTTCCAGATTTTTTGTTAGTAATTTTATAAACGTATTTTTAGGTGCATTTATAAAAATGGGATGATATATAAACACCATTTGGAAACCTGATTTATTCACTTGCCTTTGTTCCATGTTAGTTGATATAGGGCTTCATGCTCTAGTAACCACATTAAAAAATTTTTGAAAGAAACAGGTGACATTCCTTTTCTTTTCTTTTTTTTTTTTTTTTTAGCTGCGCTGCATGGCTTGCAGGATCTTAGTTTCCTGACCAGGGATTGAGCCCAGGCCATAGCAGTGAAAGCCTGAAATCCTAACCATTAGACCACCAGGGGACTCCCTTAATAGTATATTCTATTTAACACAATGTCTAAAAAAATTACCATCTCTACATGTATTAAATACAAAAAATACTGAGACGTTTTACATTTATTTTTCCCCCACACTGAGTCTTCAAAATATAGTGTGTATTTTATACTGATGGCACATCTCAATTAGAATGATAAACTTTCATTGGAAATACTTGATCTGTATTTAGAGTTTTTAAAATTTACAGTTGAAAAAGTAGAGTAACATATCCCAGTTTTTCCAAACATACTTTATAGGATAAATTTCTAGAAAAGGAATTGATAGTGAAGGTTTATTTAAAATTTTTGGTATATAGTTGCAAAATTGTCCTGGATAACATTGTACTGATATATGTAAGAGTCAACAGTACATAATGTCTGTTTTCCTATATTGTTTCCAACACTGGACATGATTGGTCACTCACACAGACACACAAAAACCGTATACCAAAGTGAATATTTTTACGTATTTATGCTACTTTTTTTTTCTTCCTACTTTAATTGGAAGAAAAGGGCCATTCTCACTATAAATATTTCCTTGGCAGAGCCAGAAGTCATGAGCAGCTGTGAGGAATTAAGGTAGGGGGCAGGGATGCAAAAGAATAACTCAAAGAGGATGTGATCTGCTCTAGTACCACGTAAATCATAGTCTTAACAAATTTGCCTCGTGTACTCTTTCTGAGGAAGCTATTGAAGGTCTCTCAAAAAGAAGGGAGTAGATAAAGAGGAAAGAGGTGAGGAGAATTTATCAGGGTAAGGATGAACAAATGAAGATGACTTAGGAAATAAATTCAGACTGGAGCGTGTTTTTGTCAGATTCCATGCAGAAAACAGATGGCAAAAGCAGCCTGAGTAATGGAAGACAGTTTAATCAATGGACCGTTCACAAAGGTGTGGGTTGGGTTAAGGGAGCTAACAAGGATGGTGAAGCACCCAGGGTTAGCAATAGCAGGCAGCCAGCTAAGCCTGGGCCTGAAAGGGCAAAGGTGGAAGTAATTATTGGTATTTACAAGAGCTACTGCTGTAAGAGAGGGGCCACTGGATGAGAACTGTGGCCTTAGAAGAACATACCGCCTACCAAACTACAGGAGGAAGTGAGGGGGATGAAGAACCCAACCACTCTCTCCTCCTTTCCAATGGGTATTTCCCCCCTGGCTGAACCCATGGGAAGCCAGAGGACAAGAGAACATGGGTAATACAGTCTGTAGAGGTCAGCCTTTTTGGATGTGGAGCTGATGGAGAACGATAGTGAGTGGATCTGGGCAGAAAGAAAATAGCCAGTTTAGAACTGGAGAATGGAGGGCTCCAGAAAGGATGTCACTAAAAAAAATAAAACAATAGGGCACCTGATTTGCTTGAGTATGTACATTAAAACGTAAATTGAGGGCTTCCCTGGTGGCGCAGTGGTTGAGAGTCCGCCTGCCAATGCAGGAGACACGGGTTCGTGCCCCGGTCCGGGAAGATCCCACATGCCGCGGAGCGACTAGGCCTGTGAGCCATGGCCGCTGAGCCTGCGTGTCCAGAGCCTGTGCTCCGTGGCAGGAGAGGCCACAACAGTGAGAGGCCCGCGTACCGCAAAAAAAAAAAAAAAAAAAAGTAAATTGAATCATCTACCAGATAGTATGGAGATATATTAGTGACTTAACTAAAAAGTGGAATATAACTTATGGGAAAGGGAAATGTATAAATAAATGCTACAGCAGAGGCATAGATTAAGTACTCTGGAAGGGTAGGGTTGGTTGTGGATGGGAACAGGCAGAATTAAGGAAGATTTCATAAGACATTTAATGGAAGAGGAAAATTTTAACATAAAGAATTGAACAAAAACGACTTTTCCCCCAGGTATGAGAAAGAATAAGTCAAAGTTGCAGAGGAAGGAAATTGCAGGGCTTGTACTGGAAATGGCAAGTACAACTGACCCTTGAAAAACTCGGGGCTTAGGGGCAACCCCTGTGCCCAGTCAAAAATCTGAGTATAATTTATAGCCTGCCCTCCGTATCTGTGGATTCAACCAACCTCAGATCGTGTTATACTGTAGCATTTACTACTGAAAAAAATCTGCATATAAGTGGATCTGTGCAATTCAAAGCCGTGTTGTTCAAGGGTCACCTTTAGTTTGATATGGAAGACAGAGGAGGGAGAAATAAAGTGGGAAAAGTATTCTGGACTAAGTCAAGGGGAGCCATATTCCAGGCTAAGAAGTTTGAAATGTGCTCTACGGAGTAGTTGTTAAGTGCCAGAGTCAAACAGACTTCAGTTTGATGCTCAGCTATGCCATTGAGCTTTTGGCAATGGGCACGTTACTTATCTTTGCTAAATTACAAAATTGAGCAAGGAGATGGTTGTGAGGGTTAAATGAGATGTTTCATACGAGGTGTTTAGCTCAGTGGATGAACGGTACCTAGTAAACCCTTGGTAAACAGTTGCTTAAGATATGGGAAAGGCAACAGGAACTTTTGAAAAGGGATACTGTCATGATTGTACGTGTGCTTCAGGAAGGTTAATCTGGCAGTACTCCGTAAAATGTAAAATGATTGTCAGCTAGAGACACTGAGTTGGGGGTGACTATCAAGAAGAAGTTCATAGAAAAACCCATGAAAGAAATAATGTGTATATGATTTAAGGTAGTAGTATGAGAAGAGAGAAGCTGAAGGAGGTATATGTGAGATATTATGGAAGGAGAATTGATGGGAGTTGGTATAATTAGTTATTAACATATTTAGGGGTATTAAGGTTATAATTTTCAGTACTTAAATTTGACCCCATGGGGATAGCTAATTTATCTAACAGGATCTGGTCTATTGTATTTTTATGGTATTCATTTTTCAAGCTATACATTAATATTATCAAAACAGTTGTCAAGACAGGACATTTGGCTCACTATGGCAGGACATACTGAAATTGGAACAATCCAGAGTAGAGAATAACATTTTAAAAATGTTACTGAGAAGTTGGGATATTGGTAGCTTAGTTTCACTTTTCAAATAGGTTGGAAAATTCACTTGCATTTTCTACTGTTGCTCCACTTGACTACTTCTGCTGCTTGACTGAGTATTTAGAAACTGAGCAATAGATGTTACGCTGCCGCAATCTGGCACTATAGTAACTTTGTAGTCTCTTAACACATGTAACAGTGAAATTAATTACCAGATTAAACTTCATTTTATGAAGCACTCAGTTGAGGAGAAAAGATGAATTTTCTATAATCATATTGTAAAGGTAAAAGAATGATGTAATTATGTGATTTTTGAAAGGAAGCCTGTAGTCAGTATGGTATTGTCTTACAGAAATATAGCTAACTTAGCACTGTGGATCCACATAAAGTTTCACTCATCTGGGTTTTAGTTCCTATTCTAGTACTTCTAGCTCTGACTTAACTTGCAGTGCTTGCATATCTTCTGGAAAATGGGGATATCTGACCTGCTTACCTTTCAGGGCACCTGTGGAGATCAAATGAGATAATGTGCTTGGATTACTGTGGAAACTGAAAAGCTTTACAAATGCAAGATGTGAATATGAAATCACTTACAAATTTTCATTTCTAGCCTTTGGTTCCCTGACTAGCAGTTAACAGCCTGACAGAATTCCCACTTTAAATGCAATACTTCTAAAATGGAATTTATCGTCTTTCTAATCCTCCCCCTCCTCTTTCTCTCACTTCCAGGAAGAGAAACTTTATTCTCTGAATTTTCCTATTTTAAGGTCCCATAATTTCTGCCAGGTTCAATTGTCATGCTCAGTATTTTAGAATTGTATTTGGTTCCTGGTCTCCAAAGCCTGTCAAATCATCCTTTGTTATCAGCATTGTTTGAAATTATCCCTTTTCCTTTCTTCTCCTATTTCCTTTATCCTCCCATGCATAAGTATTAAAACATTGCCTCTTTTGGCTTCTCTACTTACATTTCCCCTAGTCAACTCTGGTTACAGTGTAGAGAAGATTTAACTTTCTAAAAAACCTTTTTTTGATTCTTTTAAAACTCAGAAACCCATAGTCTCCCATTGCTTGCAGGAGAAAATTCAAACAATTTAGCTTGCATTTAGAGTCAGTTCTGGCTTTATCTTCTATCTCTTACACTGGCTCTGTTCCTTATCAGAGACTGTTCTTGTTCTCCAACTAGGCCATATATATTGTTGATCGGTAGCAATATTACTGAAAAGCCATATTGCAAGTAATTTTATCCCACAAGTTTAAAAATCCGTTTCTAGTCAGTTTGAAAATGTTGTAAATTAACTTTTGTCTTAGTGCCTTTTTCAGAAGCTTTACTTAACCTTTTGGATGCATTTAATCTTTCATTACCAAGTTGTTGAAGGTGATAATGGGGCAGTTCAAGTAACCAACCATTTGATATCTTTGATACTGTTTGGCTTTTAACCAATTCCTACTATGAGTGTGTGGTCTTGAATATCTCCAAAGACCACCATATCTTCTATTTTGATATAAGCAAATGGAGAATTTTCCCACTGAATTGAAAAAATATACTTTTCTCTGCAGAATATTACATAATATATAGGGAGCTTATTATCATCTGGTTAGCAAAATGATTACTTGTTCCTCCAACAGTTTTTTTTTTAAACTTATTTATTTTATTTATATTTATTTTTGGCTGCGTTGGGTCTTCGTTGCTGCGCATGGGCTCTCTCTAGTTGCGGGGAGTGGGAGCTACTCTTTGTTGTGCTGCACGGGCTTCTCATTGCGGAGCACGGGCTCTAGGCGCACGGGCTTCAGTAGTTGTGGCTCGCGGGCTCCAGAGTGCAGGCTCAGTAGTTGTGGCACACGGGCTTAGTTGCTCCGCGGCATGTGGGATCTTCCCAGACCAGGGATCGAACCCGTGTCCCCTGCATTGGCAGGCAGATTCTTAGCCACTGCGCCACCAGGGAAGTCCCCTCCAATAGTTCTTAATATTGCAAGGTACTACTATAACAGGATACTATCCAGATTTGTAAAGGAACATGGTGAATGATTTTTCTTTAAGTAGTCCCATTGGTCCCTGGGAATAATTATGGCCAAAGCTAAGTTTTAGGCATAAAAAAGCAAGAGGAGGCTATTAGGTATCTGGATCTGCAAGTGTGATTTTCATAGAAGTTCATTGGTTAAAAGAGAGACTCTATGGACAAAGTGAAGGAAGGTTCAAACTGAGAATAATCAATAGAAGTTTTCTTTCTTTCCTCTTTGTATTGGATAAGACTAGATAAAAGTAATGGCAGGAGTGAAGAGCTTCTATTCTGAAGTCATACAGACTTGGTATGAGTCTTGGCTCTGTCATTTAGATTTATGACCTTGGGAAGCAACTTAACCTCTTCATACTAGTTTTCCACATCTGTAAACTTGAGGATAACTTTGAGGAGTTGGAAGGATTGAATGTGAATAATATATGTGAAATTTTTGGCACCCTGCCTGGCAAGAAGTGCTACTGCTTCTACTTCTATTAATACTAACCGCTATCACCATCACTGCTACTCAAAACCATTTAAATAATCGTTCTACTTTTGGCCTCTGTAAAATACTACATAAGGATGTTGTAAGGATTATATGATACGAAGGACTTGAAACCATATACATAAAAGTGCACGTTACAGCTGTTGAATATTTATGTTGAGGTGCTCTTGGGCAAAATACTTTGCTTCTTTAAATTTGTCTTCCTTTTTGTCTGGGGATAACAGTAGTACTTAAACTTGTAGAACTGTTTGAGGATTAACTATGTAAAGTTTGGTAGCCCAATGTTCAGGACACAGAGAGAATCAGTAAATAATACTAGCTTGACCATTAAATGTTTTGTCTAAACACTTTTTTAGTCTTGTTTGGGCCGCTCTTAATGTAAATATCATTTTATATGCATGTTTAGTCTCTGGCCAGATGGTAATCGTTTGATGCCGGTGTGGGGTGGGGGGGAATGTATCATATGCTGGAATATGTTATTGAAATTGTATTTGCTTTCCCACTCAGGTTCTGGTATGCAATACAGGGCAATTTATTTGGCACCAGTTTTTATTCCATTTACTCTGTTGCTATTCTGTTGGCGATCGTTACCTTGTTGAATTTCTAGATTTATTGATCTCTGCCACTTTGTCAAGTGACTTAAATTTTTCTGGACCTTACTTTATGATTTGTAAAGTAAGAGTAGTTCATGAGATTAAAGGTTTTATTATTTAAACATTTAAGTTAACAGAACTTTTATTCCTTGAACCTTAAAAAGAATGACAAAAATGAGCTTCTGCTCTTTCCATCCACTGCCAAGATGACTCTTGAAATAAATCCTTTCCTGAACATTTTGAAAAACACTAGATGATATTTAAGCATCTCTCAGCCGCAGTTTATTTGGAAACCAACAGTACTGTACTTGAAAAAGAGTTGAAACACAATCAGTGAAAATAATCTAACGATCAGTGAAAATAATCTAAGTGGTTATTAGCAAGGGAGCTTGACTGTTTAAAGTTTTGTCTTGGAAGTGTGAGAAGCTTATTGAAAATTATTGAATGAGTGAATGCCTCAATTTTGGGTTAGTGATTGCTTGGTTTAACTCAGGGTCTCTCAACTTTGGCATTACTGTCATATTTTGGACTGGATAATTCTTCGGGGGTGGGGACGCTATCCTGTGCATGTTTAGCAACATTTCTGGCCTCTGCTAAGTAGATGCCAGTGGCACCCCTCAACCCAGTCCTGACAATAAAAAATATGTCTAGACATTGTCAAAATTCTCCTGGTGGGGACAGGCGGAAGGCAGAATCACCGTTGATGGAGAGCCACTGTAATCCAAAAATGTTTTAAGAAGAGTCAAGGTGATATTTATAAATAAATGTTTGATAAACTGGTAAATGAATATTTTAGGATATAGATATTTAACAAATGATAAATGCAGCATTATTTTTCCAGCTAATTTTTCCATGTTGTCTTATTTTTATTTTTGTCTTAAGGCAATCATATGGCCTAAAATTACAGGGTGAGAATAGGAACTTGAAAATTAAATGTTTCTGTTGCAGATATGTTTTATATACAACTTTTGCCAGTTATGTTCAAAGCTGCTAAGTCTCTGAAAGTTTTCATCTGAGAAAGATGTGTCTTGTAAGCTATTGACATGGCCTTATTGATATCCAGTTACATTGAGCAGGAATCATACCATTCTTTTTTTTTGTCTGTGAGAGCAGATGACTTATGTGGCTTTAAGTTATATGTTACCCCTACTTCCCTTTGAAATATTTACTCATTTGATTTCTACTTTGAGGATTTTTTTCAAATGAAGGAATTTTGCTTCCATTCTATACAAATATATCTGACATACTACATTCTAAATATATAAATAGTTTTAAAGCTGTGAGTGTAGCAGTGGCTTCTTTGGCATGCAGTTATCTGGATGATAAATAAAGGTACGTTTATCTGAAACCTAAACCATAAACTAAGTAGAATTTTAGAAATGCCATTATTATAGGACTTGTCAGAATGTTCCATTAAAAAATAAACCCAGGACATTTGCATTTGGTCTTTTTCTTAAGTTAAGGGGCTTGGTTTGTCAGTTGTATAAATCTGTTTTGCACCTTAAAAAAATTTACATTTTTACCTGTTGAACTCAGTTTACTTCAGATATATTATTTTTTATTTTAAAAATATTCTGTTTAGTTCTCCATAAGGAATAATTGAAAAAACTAGTTTTTCAATTAAATCTTTGGTGAATTTATATATTTTTGCTTAAATTGTTGTCACTAGTAATTTCTGAGCTAGTACTTTTCGTGACTAACCCAAATACAGTTGACGCTTAAACAACATGGGTTTGAACTGTGCAGGTCCACATACAGATGGATTTTTTTCAGTAGTAAATACTATAGTATTACAGGATTCATGGTTGGTTGAATCCATGAATGCAGAATTGCGGATATGGAGGAATCACCTATACGGAGAACTGCCTGTAGGTTATACATTTTCCATTGCACAGAGGGTTGGCATCCCTATACCCGTGTTGTTCAAGGGTCAACTCTATTTGAGTTTTGACTTGTATTTACTTAGTTTTAGATATAGCTAAATTTCTTCTCTGTGAAGATGATGTGTGGGGCATTTATTGTTGGAAACTAAAATTTTTGCATTGAGTTAAACATTTATTGAGTAAATAGGGTTTTTTTATGTGATGTCAGTAAATGACTTGGTCTTCTTTTAAAATTGGTTTTGTTGAGATATAATTGACATGTAATAAGATGCGATTTTAAATGTGTAATTTAAAATCAGCTCAATAGGTGTAACTTACATTAAAATTTAATAATTTTAAGTGTTCAATTTGATGAATTTTGAAAACAACTTTATCGAGGTATAATTTACATTCCATAAAATTCACATGTTTTACAGGTACAGTTTGAGTTTCATTAAATTTATATCGTGTAGATATCACTGAAATCTAGTTTCATTACACTTCCATCCCATAAAAAAATTCCCTTGTCTCCTTTTATAGCTAGTTTCTGCTCCCATCCACAGCTCCAGGAAACCACCAAACCGCTTTCTCTAACAGCACTAATTTTGCCTTTCCTAGAAATTTCATTACAAATGGAAATCATACAGTATGTACTCCTGTGTCTGGCATTATGTTTTTGAGGCCATCCATGTTGTTGCATATATCAGTAGTTCATTCTTTTTTATTACTGAATAGTATTCTGTTTTTTTAATTTATCCATTCACCAGCTGAAGGACATTTGGATAGTGTCCAATTTTAAGTTATCATTATTAATAATGCTTCTATGAATATTCCGTATAAACCTTTGTGTTTTTTTACAACTAAAAATATGTATTTCTCATATGGAATTAGTGGGTTATATCATAAGTGTATGTTTAACTTTTTAAGAAACTGTCAAACTGACTACCGTTTCATGTTCTCACCTGTATTAGGGTTTCAGTTTCTCCACATCCTCTCCAAAGCTTAGTATTGTCAGTCTTTTAAATTTTAGCCATTTTACTGTGTTTGTAATGGTATTTCATTGTGTTTTTTTAAACAGCTTTATTGAGTTATAATTCACATACCATGTACAATTCATCCATTTCAAGTGTACAATTCAGTAACTTTTAGTATATTCAGAACTGTGCGACCATTACCACAATCAATTTTAGCCTTTTCATCACCCCTCAAAAGAAACGTGTATCCCCCTTAGCCATAATCCCCCCACCCCACCCGCCGAAGGCAATCACTAATTTACTTTCTGTCTCTCTAGATTTGCCTATTCTGGATATTTCATAACTGGAATTATACAGTATGTGGTCCTTTATGACTGGCTTCTTTCAGTTCTGTTTTTAAAGTTCATCAATGTTGTAGCATGTAGCAGTACTTTCTTTTAATTGCCCAATAATATTTCATTTTGGATATACAACATTTTAGTTATCGGTTGATGGACATTTGGATTTTTTTCCCCCACTTTTTATATTAATAACGCTGCTGTAAACATTTTTGTACAAGGTTTTTGTTTGGACATATATTTCATTTCTCTTGGTCGTATACCTAGGAGTGGAATTACTCTGTGTTTAGCCTTTTGAGGAATTGCCAGACTATTTTACAGTGTGGCTGCACCATTTGACATTCCCAACAGAAGTGTATGAGAGTTTCAGTTTCTCCATCTCCTTATCAGCACTTGTCTTTTTGATTCTAGCCATCCTAGTGGGTGTTGTGGTGTCTCATGGTTTTGATTTGCTTTTCTCTGATGGCTAATAATGTTAAATATCTTTTTATGCACCTATTTAATAAAGCCATTTGTATATTTTCTTTGGAGAACTGTCTATTCAGGTCCTCTTCCCACTTTAAAATCAGACTATTTGTCTTTTTATTATAGTTGTAAGCGTTTGTTACATATTCTACACATAAGTCCCCCATCAGATAAATGATTTGCAAACATTTTCTCCCATTGTGTGCATTGCCTCTTCACTTTCTTGATGGTGTCCTTTGAAGCACAAGGTTTTAAGTTTTGATCATGTCTAATTTATCTATTTTCCTTTTGTTGCTTGTGCTTTTGATGTCCTGTCTTAAGAAACCATTGCATAATCAAAGGTCATGAAGATTTATTTATGCCTGTGTTTTCTTCTAAGAGTTTTATAGAATTCTTACATGTGTGTTTTTGATTCATTTTGAGTTAATTTTTGTATATGGTGTGAGGTAAGAGTGCAACCTAATTTTTTTGCATGTGGATATCTGGATATCTAGTTGTCCTGGCACCATTTAAGAGACTGTTTTTTTCCCATTTAATTGTCTTGGCACCCTTGTTGATAATCAATTGCCTGTAAATGTTAGAGTTTATTTCTGGTCTCTTAATTCTATTCCACAGATTTCTGTCTATCCTTATGCCGGTATCTCATTGTGGTTTTAATTAGCATTTTCCCTAATGATTAATGGTGTTGAATATCTTTCCAAATGTTTATTTTTTGCCATTTGTACATCTTTGGTGGTCAAATTTCTTGCCTCTTTTTAACAATTGTATTATTTGACTTTCTGAGTTATAAGAGTATTTATAGTGAATATAAGTATTTTGCAAATATTTCTCTTTTTATAGCTTGCCTTTTCATTTTCTTAACAGTATCTTTTAGTGGCATATTCTGGGGTGGCTATTCTGCCACTTTTTCAGTGGATCCTAAAAACCTTGTGGTATCAACAGATCTTTGCAACTGATTGGATAATAAGGCTTGAGGAAGATTTAGATCTAGATAGTGCTATAATTAACAATAGTGGGAAGAAGTTCAGGTCAGTTTGGGATATATTGAAATTGAGATTCTGGTGACATCCAGAAAGTAAAAATGTACTTTCTGTTCCCTCAATCTGGAACCCTTTATTTCTGGATCTTCCCACAACTGACTTTTTTTTTTTTTTTTTTTTAATCATTCAAGTCTCAGCTTAATTATCATCTCCTAAAATAGGCCTTCCCTGACCATCTTATCTAATGTTGCCCCTTCCAAACATCACTGTCTATTGTATAACCCTGTTTTACTTTCTTTATAATTCTTTCTCTGAATTCATCTTATTGTGTATTTGCTTTTTATTATCTTTTACCCTATCAGAATGTAATCTCCCATTAGGACAGGATCCTCTTCTATCTTGGTCTTCAATGTAGCATCAACATTCCCCCCTCTGAATTAACTGTGGTTCTTGTCTGTCAGATCCTTTTTGAATCTTTTTGGATCCTAAACTTCTCATTTTCTTGACTTTATGAAACTATTTATAAGGTTTAAAATGGATCCAGAAGTTGTAGTTAAAGAAAAAAACCAAAAACTGCATTTTTGTTTGAGCCTAACCTAGAGATAAAAAAAAAGTCATTAAAAATCATCTACAAAAGGGTCTTGTGCTTTTTTTAAAGCTTTTAAACCAGTTATGTTTACCTCTTTCTTATCATTGACTTCAGGTAATTTATATTGATTTTAATTGATGTTCATTAGAGATGAGTGTGTGTACATTTTTATTGCTTTATACTGAGAAACCCTAGTCATCTGAAAACAGAATTGGATATCATATTGAATTAACTTTTCTCTGCCATTCCCTCCCTCTAAAAGACACTACAGACTTTTACACTTGATTAATTGTCTCTTTTCTGTTTTACAGAGTAAGAAAGTTAGTCTGAGTTCTGTGAAAAATCAGAGAAGAACTAAGGATAGTAGACAAGGACTTTCCAATTTGCATAATGTAAGTTCTTTTCACTATTCTTGGCCTGAATTTTGTGTTAGCTGACAAAGCTGTTTCTATGGAAACAAATAGTGCAACTTCTTAGAATGTCAGAGGAATGCTGATCACTTAAAATGAGACTTCCCAGCTGCTGGTCAAAGGGCATTACTCCTGGGAGAAGGGGAGGAAGGATGAATTGAAAAAAAAAATCTAGAGTTCTAAATGCTAGTGTAGACCGACTGTGTTTTCATATGAAGTATGTTTTACATATCCCTTTGCCTAAAAGCTAGGATACTGATTATATAGAAACTGGTCTTCCTGCTAACAGTTCATGTTTCCCAGCTCTCACACAAATGGTTTTGTTTCTTGGTGTGGAGTTTTCAGTGGGCCTATATCCCTATATCCCTATTTCAGGCCCCCCAGTCTCAATCATTTGTACTTATTGAAGCTTATTTAGCTTCTTTTTACCCCCTTCTTCTGTATTCAATTCACATAAGCAGAGCCCTTTCTCTCCACTAGCTCAAAGTTAACATTGAAATAGCTTTGGCCTACGAGCCTGAAAATTCATTTTCTTCTTTTGTGGAGTGTAAAGAGTTTTGCTTTGTTTTTAAAATTTTTCTTTCTTTTTTTTTTTTCCATGGGGGTGTGGGTATAATAAGCTGGGACTTTGATTAGGATTTGAAATGTGGGCCTTTGAGGCATTTTTATTTATTTATTTATTTTGCGGTACGTGGGCCTCTCCCTGTTGTGGCCTCTCCCGTTGCGGAGCACAGGCTCCAGACGCGCAGGCTCAGCGGCCATGGCTCACGGGCCCAGCCGCTCTGCAGCATGTGGGATCTTCCCGGGGCCAGGGCACGAACCCGTGTCCCCTGCATCAGCAGGTGGACTCTCAACCACTGCACCACCAGGGAAGTCCTGAGGCATTTTTAAAACAATTTATTTATAATTAGAGTATTGAGATGAGAGGAATACTCTTAGGACCAGCAGCTTGTAACTACATTGTCTGCATAAGTCAGTCTTTCATTTACATATAAGGAGGTAATTCTCTAGTTCAGTTATTTACCAGCCTCCAAATTGTCAAACAAAGGACTGTAGGGTTTTTTTCCTCCCCCCCACCCCCCAGAGTGACAGAATAATTCCTTTGGACTGGTTCTCTTTCATTGTTTATTGTTATGTGATGACTACATAAATGAGCTAGAATATTCATGGTTTGCCTGTTTAAAAATTATAATGATCATTAATGCTAAAACTGTGGGACACAGCATAATGTTTCTTTGATTCTGGAAGAATCTGTCATGGACCTCATGAATTAACTTGTGAGCATTATGAAGTCTTTAGGAGTGTTGGTATGATGAGATCATTATTTAACTGGGGTGATCTGGAAATATTTCTTGAAGGAATAGTGATTTGTGGTAGATCTTGAAAGCAGAAGATGAAGGGAGAAGCAGTTCTTATTTCTTAGTTCGTAAGACATTTGGGCAGGAAGAGAAAGATATGGGATAGGCAGGCACAAATGAGGAAGCTAACTTAGAAGGCTTGTACGGGAAAGTAGTAAAAGATACAGTTAGAAAGTTTGGATTTACCTTGTGAGTTTAGACTCTGTTCTCTAGGCAATAAGAAAGCCATCAGATGTTCTGAACACAGGAGTAATTTGCTTATATGGTTAATTAGGCGTTTATCCCTTAACTAGTTATCAGGGCTATAGAGATCAATAAGACAGATCCTTGCTGATTAGATCATTTACCTGTATGACGTATAATCACCTTGAAATTGTGTCTAAAACTAAACCCGTAATGCCCTTTAATTTATCTCCCCTTCTATCGAATTCTCCATCTTAGTTAATGACATTGCTGTCCACCTTGTGACCCAAAGATAGTGGCCGTGAAGTCACACTGCCTGGGTTCATATTCTGAAGCCTCCAGTTTGCTTGGTCTTATACTAGGCAGTGTCACGGATCCAGAGATGGGTCGGCATGGTTCCTGACTTCCAAGCGTTTCTAGTCTGGGGCAGACAGACAGAGATACAAATAGCTGTAGTCGAGTTTGATCAGAGATGTGATAGGGATTGTGGGATTTCAGAGGAGGCACATAGCCAGTTTGGGAAATTATGGAAATCCAGAGGAGTATGTATTTGAGCTGAGACTTAAATGGAAAATAGGCAAGGATTAGATCCTAGGCAGCCTGGTTCTGGAGCCTGTACTCTTAAACATTGTGCGGTCTTGGGTAACTGGGTAGATATAGTGGCATTGATTAGAATTGATAATGAAGGAAAAGGATCAAGGAGAATAGAGGGGATTAAAGGGAAATATGAGTTTAATTATGGACACATTAATTTCTAGATCTCTGTGAGACATTTTGGTAGATAAACTAATGGGCAGGGATCTGTCTCTGTAGCCCCAGTACCTAGCCAGGGGTAAGTGCTCAACTAAATTTATGTTCAGATCACCCCTTTTTTCTAAATCTTTGATGGCTTTCTTACTGCCTTGAGATTAAGGACTTATATTTAAGACCTTTCATAAGTTGGACCCAGTCAAATTTTCTAGCCAGTATTCTCTTATACAAACTGACTGCTATAGTTCAACTAGCTTTGTTTGTACTTTTCCCATACCTTTAATTTTTTGTCTTTAGTTCATATGGCCTCTTTCTTTTTCCTTCACCCTGTCTTCAAGGCCTACTTCAATCCCCATTCCTCATTTATAAAACAGGCATATCTGGACCTACTTTTAGAGTTTTAGTGAGGATTAAATGAGTGAATACTATGTGAAGTGCTTGCAGTAGTGTCTGGCATAGAATTATGTGCTCAGTAAATGTTGTAGTTGTTGTTACTACTACTACTACTACTACTACTACTACTTCTTCTAGTGTTACTACTTCCTTCTCTCCTTTTTGCCCTGCTATATGAAATATAGACACCAAGTTTTAGGAATTCTGTAACTTACATGCTTCTTTAATATAACTTTTCTTCATTCTCACTATCTTAAATTAGTTCAGGACCCCATTTCTTTCTTTCTTTCCCTTTCTTTCTTTCTTTCTTTCTTTTGGCTGCATTGGATATTTGTTGCTGTGTGCTGGTTTTCTCTAGTTGCGGCGAGCGGGGCCTACTCTTCCTTGTGGTGCACAGGCTTCTCACTGTGGTGGCTTCTCCTGCTGTGGAGCACGGGCTCTAGGCACATGGGCTTCAGTAGTTGTGGCACGTGGGCTCAGTAGTTGTGGCTCGTGGGCTCTAGAGCGCAGGCTCAGTTGTGTGGTGCATGTGCTTAGTTGCTCCGCGGCCTGTGGGATCTTCCTGGACCAGGGCTCGAACCTGTGTCCCCTGCATTGGCAGGCGGATTCTCAACCACTGCGCCACCAGGGAAGCCCAGGACCCCATTTCTTACAGTTGCCCTCAAACTGGTCTCATTGCCACCCTTCAGTCTATCCTCTAGTCTTCTACCAGAGTGATATTTCTCTAAAAGTGAGTGTGATCATGTTAGTCCCTGCTTTAAATCCTATGATGATTCTTACTACTTTCAGGATAAAGGTCAAAGTTTTCATCTGTTACTCTTCTCCAACTGGCCCCCTGCTTGCCTTTCTAGTTTTATCATTATTCATGTATGACATGCTCCCATTGTCCCATCCAGCCATTTTGCATTCCATTCTACTTTATGCAAGTGCCATATTCTCACGTTCTTCCTTCCTTTTGGTCTTGTGTTTCCCTCTGCCTGGAACAGACTGTTCTATCTGGCTAATTTTTAGTTGTTTTTTGAAATGCTGCTGGAAGAAATGTGTCCTTATGTTTTGAGGGTTTGCTTTGACTATCACAGACTAAATTTTAGAGCCCATCATCTGAATTTATAACATTTCTAAGTTCAGTTGAACAAATACTTAATGGGCATTTCCTATATGACATGTATTGTGTTAAGTACAGGGAAGGTATAAAAATAAGACATGAATGACCCGTTTTTAACAAATTTAGAATCTAATGAGGAGAAATCAACTGAGAAGAATAATCATTCATTTTCTTTGCTGTCTCGGCCAGTGGACTATGAACACGCTAAGGGAGATGTGACCAAAATGGAGATTTAAGTGAATTAATATCAGGTTGCAGAAATTTTTCTGAGGGTAAAAGACTAGATCCAGATAGACAACAAGCATGATTATAGTCCAAGCATGAGAACTCTGACTGAGATCACCTGGCCTAGTTTCTCTTGCATGATTGTAATTTCCACCTCCATGATTTAGTACAGTGAATATGGACACATTCTTATAATTTTTAAGCTAAGTTTTAATTTCAAATCATAATTTTTGTAGACCAGCATATATATAAATAAAAAATACTCATGATTAAGTTTGATTTTTAATATCCCATAAATGTTGTAAGTAGAGAAAGTTGAGAGTTTTAATTTTCTGGAAGTAAATATACTCCTAAATTTTTAAAATTAAACATAACACTACAGTAACTCCTACATAAATTTCTGCTTGTAATGAAAATATTAAATAAGATAAATTTGCATTTAATCAATATTATAAAACAAGAATTATCTAACATAATTTTTTTAATATATAAATTTATTTATTTGTTTTATTTTTGGCTGCATTGGGTCTTCGTTGCTGCACACAGGCTTTCTCTGGTTGCAGCGAGCAGGGGCTACTCTTCGTTGCAGTGCACGGGCTTCTCACTGAGTGGCTTCTCTTGTTGCGGAGCATGGGCTCTAGGCTCGCGAGCTTCAGTAGGTGCAGCACGCAGGCTCAGTAGTTGTGGCTCGTGGGCTCTAGAGCGCAGACTCAGTAGTTGTGGCACACTGGCTTAGTTGCTCCGCAGGCATGTGGGATCTGCCCAGACCAGGGCTCGAACCTGTGTCCCCTGTGTTGGCAGGCGGATTCTTAATCACTGGGCCGCCAGGGAAGTCCCTATCTAACATAATTCTAATAGCTCTCGTTTTAATGAAAAAGAAGGCAATTTAATGATAAATAAGGTATTTCTATGTAGATCGCATAATTATAAAAAAATAGAGCTATAATTTGGACGGAAGACAGAAAAATCTACCAGAGTTCTTGTGAAAATGTAATTCTAGTGGCTCATGTAGCTTGCATCTATTTTCCTGATTATTGGTCTAGTGGTTTTCCACTAGATTATTGGTCTAGTGGTTTTCCACTAGGGTGGGTTTGTGTTAAGCAGTCTGTGACAAGATGTTTGCTTGAGAGAAGACTGGCTGGCATTAGGAATATCATCTGAAAACTCAGCTTTTGCTTAGTTGGCATGTTCTCTAACCAACCTATTAACTGGAGTGCTACTCAACTCAAGGAGGTAGTAGGTTTATTATTGTAAATATTTTTAAAGTCTTGAGCAAAAGAAGACTAATTAGATTTAATGTGTGGGTTTGCACATATATAAATAATCTGCCTATTTATGCCCAAGAAATGGCTTGATGAAAAGCCATTGTCATCCAGTAAAATATTTTTCTTGTCTAAAATATGTTGAAGGATTTTTAAAATAGGAGAATCAAATTAATACTAAGAATTAATATAAGTATAAATAGTTTTTAGTTCTAAAACTTTATATCATTTAAAACTCAGAACAGGGGACTTCCCTGGTGGTCTGGTCGTTAAGACTTCGCCTTCCAATGCAGGGGGTGCGGGTTCAATCCCTGGTTGGGGAGCAAAGATCCCACATGCTTGCGGCCAAAAAAACAAAACATAAAACAAGCAATATTGTAACAAATTCAATAAAAGACTTTAAAAATGGTCCACATCAAAAAAATCTTAAAAAAAAAAAAAAACTCAGAACAATTCTATGAATAAATTTTCCAAAGGAATCTAAGGTTCAGAGAGAGAAACTAGTCTTAAATCATAAAGCTAGAGGAAGTAGCAGAGCCAGAATTAAAATTCAGTCTTCTGGTCTCCAAGTCCAATATGTTCTTGTTTGCTGTATAGTGTGACTTTAAAACATTTTTGAGTGGTAACAGATACTACCATTTTCTCTAAATGAATCCTCTGAAAGAATTAACCCTAATTCTTTTTTTAATGCCACCAGTTATAAAGACTGATAACTGACATAGTCTTTTTCTCACTTAAGGTAGTTTTATCCTGTAGATGCCTTAGCTGCTAATTAAAATTTCTTTTTCATTGGGTATCTTCTTCATCTCATAAACTCCGAAAAGTGAATTGTCTCCCATAGTGCTGCCTTTATATCGAGTCAACAACATGGCTTGCTGTATGCCAGGTTCTTTAGGAGTTAACTAGGAAGGGATTTCAATCTCATGTATATTAATTGAGCATAAAGGATTGTGTTGAGACAACTGTAAAGATGATTAAAATACTTTTACACCTTAAATATCTCATTCTCTACTAAACTAGTACCCAGAACCTTCTTATTTTCTTGCTGTGCTAAACTTTCTAATACGTCATTTTTCTTAGCTGTAAAATTAAACAGTATACTTGAGAGGGTACTTTTTTTTCTTGAAACACCTTGTTTTCCTCAGATCTATAAAATGAAAGGAAAATATTTAATCTATATAGCAAGATAATATTATATACTTATGAGATATTTTCTATATTGTGTAGAGATAGAGATTGGAAGTGGACTATGTAAAAAAATCTACTTTTATATTGTAATTCTTATACTTTTTTTCCCCATCTTTCCCCTTAGATTTCCTTCATGGATACATTTTCATAGCATTATTATGTGATGTGAGAAGTTTTTTTTTTTTTTTGAAGTAACATGGATTTTATACTACAGAATCAAGAGATTGGCTTTATAGGAAAAATTGAATTATAAAAAGTGGTACGGGTTTTTATAGATAACCATGACAACATCCCATATGAATGGGCATGTTACTGAGGAATCAGACAACGAAGTAAAAAATGTTGATCTTGCATCACCAGAGGAACATCAGAAGCACCGAGAGATGGCTGTTGACTGCCCTGGAGATTTGGGCACCAGGATGATGCCAGTACGTCGAAGTGCACAGTTGGAACGTATTCGGCAACAACAGGAGGACATGAGGCGTAGGCGAGAGGAAGAAGGGAAAAAACAAGAACTTGACCTTAATTCTTCCATGAGACTTAAGAAACTAGCCCAAATTCCTCCAAAAACTGGAATAGATAACCCTATATTTGATACAGAGGAAGGAATTATTTTAGAAAGTCCTCATTATGCTGTGAAAATATTAGGTAAGTAAAAACAGTAGAATAATAGAAAATGTTTTGCTTTTGTTTCTCTTGCCGTGACATAAATGTGTATAGGAGGGAGGAGGGATATAAGAGAATGTAAGTAATAGCAATTTGAATTCAGACCAAGATCAGTTCCTTTCTCGGAAAGGCCATATGACCATTGTTTACTGTTAGCCATGTAGAGCTAAAGCACATATCCTAAGTGTTCAGTCACTACAACATAATTTTTATATCTAATCTTTGAATTAAAAATTTATGTATGAGACCTAACTTTTAAAGCCTTGAAATTCACATTTTATTTCAAACTCAAACTTTTATATCAAAATTACTGAAAAATAGTTTTCAGATTTTGAATTTCTGATTTCCTTAAGGTTAGTAAAATAGTGATAAAATTAATATATGTAGCTTAACATTGATTTGATTTTCTTTAATTAATGGCTGTTAATGAGAACTGGTGCTATTCCTATGGCATAATCCTATACTAACTATTCCCAAATTTCATTTTGTGAAGAAAACAAAAAAACTAGTGACATGAGATATTAATAGATATAAATAAAAAAGAATTCTGTGATCAAATAAATTTTGAGAACACTTGGTTAAATAAGTTAAACAGCTTCTTATTACAGTACTTCTTGTAGCCTTTATAATCTAATAGGCATTATGAATCTGTGAGAGAAATTGATGTCGAATGTGTGTTTCCAAACTTAAAATATTTCATAATTGAACTTAACTGCCCTCTCTTCCTACACACACACAGGAGAGATTCCTGAACTAGTGTCAGTGGTATACATTAACTTGTGTTCCCTTAAAACCAGGCTAACTAAAAGGAAGTATTTTATTTCTTAGTGGTTTATTATTTATAGATGTGAAAAGAGAGACACTTCACTTTTCTATGGAAGGAGAGGGTTTTCGTCGTTGTTTTGCCATTTATTTAAGTGTCTGTTGAATCCTGTACTAGATGCTGTAGCAAACAGCTTTCTGTTTAGTACCCAGAGTAGTCCTGTTAACAGGGCTCTGTAATATCCATTACAGAAAAAGAAATTGAACCTCAGTTAAATCACTTGTGTAAGACTCCATGCTAAGTGGTAGGACCAAGTTTGAATTTGCCTAATCTGGATATGCAGTTGATGTACTGCAAAGAACAGGGGGTTTGAGTGGAGACTGATATCCAGCCTGCTCTTCACTCACTAGACCAGAGCTTTGGCTACCAAGAGTGGAACACCTTTTTCTGATTTACTCAAAGGTACCATATGTACTCTCTCTTTGTATATAGTATACCATATATATTAAATCTGTATATATAAAGGTACCATATATACTATATATGGTATATACACCATACATACTATATCTAGTCTAGAACAGTTTCTACTTTATCACATCTGCTTCTTTTCTTTGCTATACATTTACTAAGGATCCACATTTCTTGACAGAAAGCAGTGTGCACACTTCTCTGTGACTTAAGAAATCATAGGTGTGTTCAGTCATAGTGAAGTCTGCTAAATGCCTTCAGATGAAAGGCATTATAGTAAAAACAGAAAGATTACATATTTTTTACAATACATTTATGTGAAGGAATTTTATGCTCTTTTTCCCTAAGAGTTTTGTTAGAGTAAAATTGTTTCATTCCCAATTGCCTCTTATTGGCCTTCATCTCCTACCACTCCATTATTTTATATTAAAATATTCTGTAAATATTCTCTGTGACTTGGAGAAAGCTTACATTGTAACATATCCAACCCAAGCCTGGATTGAGTCTTCTGGGTTTCTGTTTAAATTTCTTTAAGATTAATGTATTTGTCCATTTGCTTTAATTGTATGAGGCATAAAAGTCCATCTAATAGACAATATTCGTGTAATCTCCATGAGGAAACAAATACAGCTTAAGCCAGATTCACTTAGGGAATTTTTATTTATTTTTTTACCTAACCACAGAAAACTGAAGACCATTTCTCTTAAATTTTTTGCTTTTTCCTATTTCTTTTTGTATGCTGCTTGGTTAATTTTTCTACAACAATAGATTAAAGTACAGATATATTTTCTTCCAACTTGCAATCCAGTGTGGTTTTAAAAGTTATCTTTGTGCAATCTTTGAACGTAAGGCTGTTTATTATATTTTATTTTAAAGTAATTTGAAATGTAGTACCAGGTATCTGTAAGTCATTTCTTGGTTAGGAGAATATTTCATATTTTGAGAAATAAGTGATAGATTTAATTTTAATACACTCAACACAAATGTGTTAAGTGTAGGAAACATGAAAAGTTATAAGGTTGTTATTGTCAGTCAAATCTTCAGTTTTTGGATATACTCAGTTTTAAGTTTTCATTTTAAAATGAAGTATATTAGCTTTGTATCAGACATTTTTTTTCCTGTTTATAATTTGCTAACACATCAGACTACAACAGTACTCCCTTAAAGTTGTATGAGTCTCCCTGCCAGTGTTTTGATTAATATACACATGCCAGGAGACAACTTCTCAGCCTTTTTCACAGCCAGAAACAGCAACCTTGTGTTAAATGAGGGAAGGATGGGGCAACTGATTTATTTCTTTGAGAGGGAGCCTTCAGTTTCCAAATGATACATCATCATTTATCTGTGAGTAGAGGAAATTCTCCTTAAAGAATTGAAAATGTGATTGGAAAGGTTAGATACTTTAAGTATCTGGGTGGTGGTTTTTAATGAACATATTTATAAATTCGGCACTGTATAATAATAAAAATGCAGGGATGGAATTAATAGAAAATATTCAGAAAGGATAAACTGAATTTTCTTATTTAAAAGCAGTTAGAATCTTATTGAAAATTAGAAAATAGTGATGTGGAAATTTCAAATGAATAATATTAGTAGTATAAATTATAAGAATTTTGATATATTAGGGAGGCTTTCCGTAAAATTGGCACGAGTTATTCAAACTTGCTTTGCTACAAATACAATATCATTGTCTTGTTCTCTTTCATAAGTAAAGCAAGCTACCCTGTGAGAAAAATTCTGAGAAAAGAGCAGAATGCAGGTAGGATGAGGTAGAGTAGGATCATCTTCAGATGTCTTTAGATTATAGAATTCACTGTTTGATTGATTTTTATGGTCAAAGATAAGTAATTTGGGGCCAGGATTGTGGACAAGTAAATATAGTAGACAGAATATTTAAAGGGAATAAACTAGGAAACATTGCTATCTATCATGGATGTCACTGTATGATTACCACACTTTTGAAGAGACCTTAGGAAAGGCATACACACCCACCCATCACACAACCATGGCGAGCTATCTGTTTTGTGGCTAATAAGGAGATTCTTGAAATTTGTGATTAGGGACTTTCTGATTTACACCAGATGCTACTAGTGTTAAGAAAAAATAAAAAAGACACACCAAGGGGAAGAAAACTAGGATGAATAAAATATTTTCGTAATATTAATAATACCATGTTTCAGTCTTTATTAGTATCTACATATTTTTTGCCAGGTGTCTCTGAATATTCAGACTTTTAAGTCAAGAGTATTCTTGTGTTTGATGTTATAAAATAAAATATTTCTTCCACATTTGTTTCTGATGTTATTTGACTTTGATTGACCGTGGGAAATGCTGGAATTTTGCTGGCTTGTGATAAACTTTTTTTAAGATTGGCTTTTAAAATAAAGTTTATTTAAAGGCAGCAAACAAAATTCTAGTGCAAATAAACCTTGAGTTCATACATTTCTGAGAAGTTAATTATTCTTGCTATTAAATTTTTGCTCAACTGCTATAGATATTTCCAAACTTTATTAGGCATTCTTTGAGAAATTTTTTTTTTCTGGAAATGAAATGATTAGACCCATTGGTATTATGTTTAAAATGTTGGGACATTTGATGATTTTTTGATTTGTTCAGATTGCTAAAATTAGAACTAGCCTAAAATAAAGATTAAAAAATTCATTAGAATATGTGTATAGTCATGTAATGTTTGGTTATTAAATATGCATAATGCTACTGAAAAATAATTAACTGCTATACCATTTAGTCTTTGACACAATGTATCAAAACTTCATTCCACCTATAAAGTATTAATAGGTTTTAACTTTTCTCTTTGCAAAGACTTGAATCATTTTATGTTCAGAAATGCATGATATCATTACATATTGGTACAGGGATGCCTGGAGTCAAATGTAGAGTTTAAATACTTTTTACCTTCACTTGCTATTGACCTTTGACAAGTTACTTAAGTTTCCTGAGCCTCAGTTTCTGTATTTTCTTGAGGATCAAGTGAAAACACATATATAAACATGTTGCACATTGTAAGTTTGACTAAAATTTAACTTTTGTAAGGACCAGAAGCTACCAGAGATCATCTAACCTTTTAGTCCATGAAATTAGTTTGTGGATCTTAACCAGTAATTTTTTACTTCATTTTTTAAAATAACAGCTTTACTATACCATAAAATTCACTCTTTTAAAGTGTACAATTCATGAGTTTTTAGTACATTCACAAGATTGTGCAGCCATCACCATTATGTAGAGTGTTTCCATTACCTCAGAAAGAAACTCTGGACCCATAAGCATTCACTCTCTATTCTCTCCTCCCCCTAACTCCTGACCACCCTAATCTACTTTCTGTGTATTTGTTTATTTGGGACATTTCATCTAACTGAATCATACAGTATGTGGCTTTTTGTAACTGGTTTCTTTTCACATAGCATAATGTCTTCAGGGTTCATCTGTGTTGTAGTATGAACCATTACTTCATTCCTTTTTATAGCTGAATAATATTCCACTGTATGGAAATACCATGTTTTGTTTATCCATTCATCTGTTGGTGGAATGTTTGGTTTGTTTCTACCTTTTAGCTATTGTGAATAGTGCTGTTACAAATATTCACATATAATTTTTGTTTAAACATCTGTTTTCAATTCTTTGGAGTATATACCTAGGAGTGGAATTGCTGGATCAAATGGTAATTGTGTTTTAACTTATTGAGGAACTGCCATATTTTCGCCAGTACCTGCACTATTTTACCTTTTCATCAGCAGCATGAGAGGGTTACAGTTTCTCTACATTCTTGCTTCTATTTGTTATTATATCAATATGTCTTTTTAATTTTAGCCATGCTATCAACCAGTAATTTTTTTTTTTTTTTTTTGTGGCGGTACGCGGGCCTCTCACTGCTGTGGCCTCTCCCGTTGCGGAGCACAGGCTCCGGACGCGCAGGCTCAGCGGCCATGGCTCACGGGCCCAGCCGCTCTGCGGCATGTGGGATCTTCCCAGACTGGGGCACGAACCCGTGTCCTCTGCATCGTCAGGCAGACTCTCAATCACTATGCCACCAGGGAAGCCCAACCAGTAATTTTTTTAAGAACTAGAAAAAAATAGAAGATATTAAGGTATATTATATTGCATGTAAGTATTTATAAATTTTTATCTCAAATAGGGATGTATATACTGGGTTGAGAAATTTAAAAATACACATTTTTAATGGATCACTAACGAAAGTTTGAGAAATAATATCCAAGTCAAACCCACTCATTTTATAGAAAGGCCCAGAGACTTGAGATGGATTTTCCAGTGATATATATTGCAGCTAGTAAGTGATCCAAGTCATAACTAGGACCCAGGTATTCTGCCTTCAAATTTGGGTCTTTTTCTTGCTCACCAAACTCATTTCAGTTTTGTCCAGAGAAAAATCATGAAGCTTTTGTACTTGATTGAATAGTAGTCATTTCAATGATATTTTTCCATTGTCTTATATTTAGGGCTAAGGTTTTTGCTCTGCCATCTCTCTCAACTGTCTTTGCTTGTATGCTTGTTTAGAATTTCTTTTTAATTTGTAATGCAATTTTTTAATGATTAATTACTGTTCAGGGTGTTTCATGAGCTTCTCGTTATTTTTAATAAATGCAGTTTAACCTAGTCCACTGAAAACCAAAGCTCAGAGATCTGAATTTTATGTCCTTAAATTTAAAAAGAAAAAAGAAAAAGGAAAGACAACCCATCCCTACTTAAGTAAAGATTTCCTAAATGAACATTCGAATTTCGAGTCAGTGGATAGATGTACTGGAAACTGGTATAATCTCCTCATACTCAATACTATTAAGTTCCTCATCTGAATAGTCAATTTGACTGTACAGTTTAGGGGAAAAGAAGAAATCTTTAAAAGTGTTCAGGAAAAAGTCATGAAGTTGGTTGAAATATAGAAATTTCTGAGGATAGGTTAAAAGAATTGGTATTATTTAAACAATGAAACGGAAGAATATTAATGCTAGAATAGATATGTAGAAACTGTTTTCATGTGGGGTAAATGATAGCAGTAAGTGAAAATAACAAAGTTAATCCAAGGTAGATGGTTATCTCCATTGCTTTGAAAGATCTCCAGAAACGGAGATTCCTTAGCTTCCTTGAGTAATTTTATTGTTTACCCTTACTGCCAAACAATTCTCCAGTCTTGGGTGTTTGAAGATAGAATTTTCAGATAGAGCAACTCTTGGTGATTGCTTTCTGTTGCCCATTTTAGAGTCTTCATTCTTTTATATTTTAGGCAGCCAGGAGAGGGCCAAGAGGAGAGGAGAGTGTTGGGGGGTGGATTTGTGGGCTTATGTGTGTGTTTGTATTTATCTGATTAATTGTATCCCAAAGCCAAATGTAAGTGATTTTTCTTGCTTTTAGATAATATGTCCTCTCTTTTAACATAAATAATCAAGATTTAACTGTTGTATGAAACGTTAGAGGAAATGGGAAACTTAAAACAATGTCTACTGAACATCAAATAAGAGGAAATAGATCAAACTGCAGGACAAGGCATTTGAACTAGATATAAAGAACTTGCTTCTAGGGAAGTTGCTACAGATTGGAGTTTATCACCAAAGCCAGATTTGCCATGCCTGCCTTTGCCTTCCCCTCAGCACAGTGTCTGTCCTCATTTCTGTCTTCCCTCCATCCTGCCTTGTTCTGGGTACTGCTCTTCCTCCGTAACCCCTTCTTTGTTCACTCCCCGCTCTACACCTGTGTCATTCTTTCTTGCTAGCCCTGTGTTCTTTATTTATCTCTCTACTTCTCTGTCCATGTGGTTCTTTTTCCTTGTGCCTGTTGTGTCTCTGTGTATGGGAATGGGAAAGGGAGCCTCTGATATCTGTATATGGGGAGTCTCTGTTCTCTCTCTAGTCTGTCCTCTCTTTGTTGTCTATCTTCATCATTATTATAAAAGAGGGTACATATTTGACAGGATGGATTTAGCTGCATCTGATTAGATTTTTCAAATTTCCTCTGGAATTGCACAGAATTTCGAAGAACTTAGGTGGTTTTCGTTTAAGTAGTATGTAATCTAATTACTATATCATACAATGGAACATTTCTTATGTGTAGAAAATTTGCTGTTTTGCATAATATGTATTTGTAAAATGCTTTTAAAGATATACCATATAGAAACAAAGTTTTTTAAACCTACAACAAAATACCTTTTGAAATTAAGAATTTTTATATGAAACTAAAATGAACGTGTGTCAGAATGAGAATCCCAGAGTTGATATTGCCAACAATTATTTTTCATTATGACATCATACTTAATATCAAAGAAAAGACCTTTTGTCAGAATTCCATTCAGAATTTTCCAATAAAATTTATCATAATCAGTATTTTAAGACTAATGCGATAGATATTTTTTGCTTTCTCTGTGACCTTAAAACTTTATTGGGCAGAGGCAGCATCATTTTTAATTTCCATTAAACTGATAAACCCTCTGATGAAATTCATGTCTTTATAAATAAGTTTATATCATTTACTGTTTCATATTTCCTTTTACATATTTATTTGTTTCAGCTACATATGGTTTAATCCATATCTTCTTGTCAAGCTATATATTTATATTTAATGAAGTCTTAAAAACTGTGATTGTCTAGTAACTTAATCTGTTCTGTTTGTTCATTAAACATTTGTCATGGAAACATATTTGAACCTGAAGCATGAGAGTACTTGGGGAGCTTTCCTGCCTAAGAATGCTATCTGGAAAATTTCCCAGCTAAATTGGCCATGAAAGCAGATATGGAATTTATCTGAAAACTTCCCATTTAAATCATAAGTTATCAATTTTGCTGAACTACTTAGTTACCCAGGCTAGTGCTACACCATCAAAGATATTTTTACAATATTTCTCAAAAAGATACATAGCCTCTACATTCACAAGAACTGCAGTTTTGGTTTCTTTTGCTGAACTTTTACAGTGTACTGCCTAGCATACTATTGTGATGTTAGAGTTGAAATAAAATACTCTGAGAAAATATTTGAAGCACAAGACACTTGGTTAAAACAGCAGAAATAAAATGCAACAGTATTATAAAAGTAGCATTTGGAGGGTGTATTATATGTGTGAACATGTACAAACACAGTTAACTAGAGGAAATTCTTCGTACAGGTACATGGTAAAATAGAATGTGTAAGCTCCTCTAAATACTAGTCAGTGTACATTGCATGCTGCTATATTGGGCAGAAAGACACTTTAGGACAGCTTTTCTAAAGCAGATAAATGACATGTCACAATCAAGCCCTAAAATCTAAAAAAGAAACAAAAATTTATCTTTTTTTAAGCCCTTGGTATGGCAGAAAAAGCACTGCCTTAGAAGTTCAAAAAGATTCTTCACCCAGGTGCCATTTTTCTGTATGACTTCATTTTCTCCATCTGTAGAGATTTGCTCTGAACTATGTATGTCTCAGGTTTTGGTGGGTTTTTTTAAATTGGGAAAAGTTTCTCAGATTTTATGAGGATTAAATAAAATAATATATATGTATATATGTCTGTAATACAAATATTGTTCTATGTCTTTCTATTCAATATCGGCAGTGACTAGTGTGTAATTCAGACCAAATACATATTTGTAGTTTTTCAACTACAAATAACGGGTTGGTGATATTTCATTGTGAAAGCTGAGCTTAAGTGCAAATGATCTCAATTTAGTCTGGCAACATTGATTAATGCAATAAGTCTGGAGACAACTCCTAAAAAAAGATAATTTCAGTGAAAACACTTTTTACTAATTAAACAGCAGAAACGTGAATAGGACTTCATAGAGGTTAGTGAATTTGTAAAGGATGATAATTAACAAGTTTAAATTGATGCTAACCTACAAAATTTGAACCTTGATGCTAACCTACAAAATTTGAACCTTAAGCCCAGTTAAAGTTGTTATTTCTGGCACTTGGCATGGTCCTTAAGTTCTCCTGATAGCCTTTACTTAAGTAGATAGGTACTAAGTCAACAGCCTCTTTGGGACTCAGTTGTATAGTTCTTCTGCTTTCAGCCTTCCTATTTCCTATAGATCTTATCTTGGTCCCTGATCTCCTGAGAGAAAGACATTTCCAGTTTGACCCTGAGATTTTTTTTTCTTTTCTGGATTTTAAACTGTCCCGGATGGTCTTTAATGTCTTTAGAATTCCTCAGTATGAACACAATATGAAAAAATTGACCAGATTTACTCTTCCTCTGGAACCTGTATTCCTTACCTAACTTCCTATCAACACGAGAAGCCTACTGATTTCTTAGAATTTTTTTTTTCTTTTTTGTTTTTTGGCTGCGTTGGGTCTTCATTGCTGCACGTGGGCGTTTTCTAGTTGCGGCGAGCGAGGCCCACTCTTCTTGTGGTGCGCAGGCTTCTCATTGGGTGGCTTCTCTTGATGCGGAGCACGGGCTCTAGGTGCGCAGGCTTCAGTAGTTGTGGCACACGGGCTCAGTAGTTGTGGCTCGTGGGCTCTAGAGCGCAGGCTCAGTAGTTGTGGCTCAGGGGCTTAGTTGCCCCGCGGCATGTGGGATCTTCCCGGACCAGGACTCGAACCTGTGCCCCCAGCATTGTCAGGTGATCGATTCTTAACCACTGCGCCACCTGGGAAACCCCTCTTAGAACTTTAAAGCAATCATCCCTTTTGGATTAACCACAAAATTTCCTGTTGCCTGGGCTTCCCTGGTGGCGCAGTGGTTGGGAGTCCGCCTGCCGATGCGGGGGACGCGGGTTTGTGCCCCGGTCTGGGAGGATCCCACATGCTGCGGAACGGCTGGGCCCGTGAGCCATGGCCGCTGAGCCTGCGCGTCCGGAGCCTGTGCTCTGCGGCGGGAGAGGCCAAGACAGTGAGAGGCCCGCGTACCACAAAAAAAAAAAAAAAAAAAAAAAATTCCTGTTGCCTCTCTGTGCTGCATCTCAGCTGTTAACTGATATCGTGAAATAAGGCCATTGATCTCCAGTTTTATCTCTCATTAAGCCATCCCTAGTTTAGATTACCCTACCTTACTTTTCCTATTTCCTTGCTGGCTTATGACTACAGTATTTTATTTGTGCGTAAAATATTCTAAAAATGAAAATTCTATGCTGTGTTTACTACGAAAGTAAGAGAGGGCAACAAAAGGAAATACTGAATAGTTGTAAAGGAGGAACTAGAATAACTATAAAGCAGACACAAAAATTCAATACAGCAATCAAGGTTATTTAGTATAGAAGAAAATAGGTGTGAGTGCTTTAGTTATTCCCAAGTATATCATGTCTTAAAATATTACAATAACTGCTGTTAATAAAGCCTGTAAGTCATTGGTTCTTAACCAGAAGGGTACATAGTCAACTTTAAAAATATATATATATATATATATGTATATATATATATATATATATATATATATATAAAATTAAAGAAGACACAGGAGATTCTGATTGTGTTTGAAGTAGAACTCAGGACATAAATATCTTTGTAAATTTCCTTAGTGATTCTCATAAATATCCTTGATTAAAAACCATTGTTCTGATACAGCAAGAAAATTTAGTACATTCTGCTTAAGACTGCAGGGATATTTATATAATCTCTGTAATTCTAGTCATTAAGGAAAATAATCTAGTAGAAAAATGGTCAAAAGATAAGGAGAAAATCGATGAAAGAAGAAATGTTAACCTTGTGAAGATACATTAAATGTCACTACTAGACAAAGAAATACGTTTTCCTAACCAGATCACCAAAAGTGAAAAATTTGGGCTGTTTGTAGAAACAGGCACTCAAGTTCTTCAGTGGTAGGAGTATGAGTTAGTACAAATCTGTAGGGCAGTTTGGCAATATGTATCAAAGTTTTAAATGTTTTTATTATTTGATAAGTAATTTTATCCTAAGAATGAATTCTAAAGACATTGGAAAATATCAGATTACAAAACAACATTTACAATGTGACCTCTATGGTTAGGATCAGCATTTTTTGCAAGTCTGAAAGGCTATATATATATATAGTATGACAAAATAATACCGGTAGTTATATCTGAGAGGTATGACTACGATAAAAATTTTTTTTTTAAATGTCAGTATTTTAGTGTCTGTGGGTGGCTTTGGTACACAGAGATTATGTAGAAGTTTCTTTGTCTCTAAAATTTTAAATCCCCCTGGGCTTGAAGAGACATAGTAGGGAGTTTGTTACCTTCTGGGCTGTCTAAAGTTGCTTACTGATTTCATTCAGCAGTGAGATCCTGAAGCTCCCGATTTTCTCATTGCCCTGACAACCAGGCTGAGCCGCTTTAAACGATTACTGAAATTTAAAACAGAAGTCTCATTATCCACTCAGAAAGTCTATAGTCTCCTTAAGATTGTAGTCAATTACCTTAACTACTTTGTTGGTTTTGTAATTCTTTTTCCTTTTAAGATATTTAAATGTTTTCCTGTTTTGCTCTAAAGATACTTTAAGGCTATTGAATTCTTTATACTCGGGGAATTCTTTATACACTTAGGTAATTCTGTGGTAACTTCTTCGAATTTGATGAAATCTGACACTCCATATTCTTCCCCCACCCCAACTTTATTGAAGTGTAGTTGGCAAAAAAATTTTATATATCTAAAGTGTACAATGTGATATTGTGAAATGTTTACCACAATTAAGTTGATTAACACATCCATCACCTCACATAGTTACCTTTTGTGTGTGTGGTGAGAACGCTTAAGATGTACTGTCAGCAAATTTCAGGTATACAATACAGTATTATTGACTCTAGTCACCATTGCTGTCCATTAGATCCTCAGAACTTATTCACCTTAAAACTGACAGTTTGTACTGTTTGAGCAACATCTTTAAATTTCCCCTATCTATATTCTGTCTACTCTTGTAGATAACATTAACTTATGGTTAAATTCTGGCTATTTCTCAAGTTTTATTTAGTTCTGGATCACAACTTCTTAGGTCATTCAAATGACAGTTTTGACTTTCAATTTTTTTCCCAGTTTTTTGGTACATTTTAAATTACTAAAGAGCATACATAATTTTTATAAGGAGAGCTAAAGCTGTTTTGATTTGGGGGGGAAAAGATAGGGAACTTCAGAATCAACAGAAGAGCTATTCTAACCTATAAAACATTTAACAACTGTTAACTGGTAGGATATAAGATAAATAAGAATGAGTAACTTTTCTACAGGTCCTGTGTGAAGAAAACTAACAGAAAGACTTAAACCAAGAGGTTTTCTGCTTTTTTTTTTTTAATGTGACTGTATAAGACACAGATATACACAGATACTATCTACTGAAAGTTTTTCCCAGAATCATTTACAGTTTTAATTTTAGTCAGCATCTCAATAGGTTTTTCTTTCTGGATGAATAGGAAATAGAGAGTGAGGAGGTATCTTAAAAATGATTCTGTAGCTCATTTGAAGTCAAGACATTTTTGAAAAAGTAATGAGCAAGTATTTGTCATATCAATATGAGCAAAGACTATAATACTATTGTAAGAAGATTGTGGTTCTGATACACCAGTGGACTAGAAACAGACCCTGATATATGTAAGAATTTGGTGGTATCATAAATCAGTGGAAAAGGAGGGATTATTCAATAAATGGTGTTAGAATAATTGGTTAACCATTTGGAAGAAAAGAAATGAAGTTAAAATTTCCCCTCAAATCTATAACAAAATTCCAGATAGATTGAAGTTAACTACAAAATAGAAGCCATTAGAAAATTTAAATGTAGGTAAACATTTAATGACCTAGGGGAAGGAGTTTATAAGCTTAGACAGTGAAAGAAATCACACAGGGAAAGGTGGACCATTCTCAACACATAACAGCCGAAAACTTCTACAATAAAGGTACCACAAATGCAATTAACAGACACATGGAAAAATTAGAAAACTATTTCGAGCAAATGTGACAAAGTGTATACATGTGCACATATCTACCTCTTGGGGGTCAGAGAGGAGATAAACTGTAGTTCTTAACCATTTTGGGATAACCCTCTTCCAGAAAAATGTATGTGCTGCACGTGCACACTAATGGGAACGTGCATATGTACACATGCCCCAGATTTTCAGTAAAATTTTAGGAGACTCACATGTTCATAGGAGTTCTATGAACCACAAAAGAAGTGCCTGAGTAAGCTTCAACCTCCCTGTTAAAGAAGTGGAAGGTTTTTAAAAATGGTAATTTTGAATATTGGTAAAAATATTGGTAATGGGATATAAATTAGTAAAACCTCCCTAGAAAACTCTTTGGCTTTTAAAATGTCAGAATCTTATTTAAAAATTCTGTTTCTTGGAATTATTTTAAGAAACACCAGAATCTCAGACATTTTTACTGTACATAGCAGTGATCATTATGTACAGAAATGCTCATTACTTATACTAGCAAAAAATTGGAAGCACCCTGAATGCTCAACTTAGTGTATTGGTTATTATAAGTTTTAGTTTAGACATATAATAGAACATCATGGAGCCATTATAAGTTTTTTAAAGACTGTTTGGTGATGTGGGAAAACAATGAAAATGCCCTGTTAAATGAAAAAAGGAAATGCAGTACGATTTTTTTTTTTAAGTTGTTTCTAAGTGATGGGACTATTGGTGGTTTTAAATTTTTTATTCATTTATGTATTCTATCCTTCATTTATTTTTATAGTGATATGTATTAGTTCCATAATTAAAACACTCTTGAAAAAAAGTTATTCTGTTGTATAATTTTTAAAGTCTTACTTAAAAATCAGTAAAATGACAATGATTTGACACTCAAAAATATTTGCAAGTTTTGTTTTTCTTGAAAACTTTGTTATTGGTTCAAGAAATTTTATCTTAAAATACATGTGGAATTAAGACAGAAAATTAATTTTTGGATACCTTTTCCTTCTCCTACTAGAAGTGGAAGACCTGTTTTCTTCACTTAAACATATCCAACATACTTTGGTAGATTCTCAGAGCCAGGAGGATATTTCACTGCTTTTACAACTTGTACAAAATAAAGATTTCCAGAATGCATTTAAGATATACAACGCTGTCACAGTACACATGAACAAGGCCAGTCCTCCATTTCCTCTTATCTCCAATGCGCAAGACCTTGCACAAGAGGTATGTATTCTGAACGTCTCATTGACATATACAAAGTAATTGATAGTGATAGTAAGGCAGCGTTCTTGGAAAATACTGGTGTGAATATAAGGTTTGTTAGAATTACTGCTGATCACATGTTAATAATTTATTGTGTTAGGAAAAATTTGCTTACGTGTATTTTATCCTGAAAAAAATATATGCTTAGTTCACAGTCAGGGCTCTGTTTCATGAAGAGAATAGCATTAGGTTTGTATATACAACTACATATTTGCATAGTAAGAGAAATATTTGTCTAAATTACTAAAGGGGAAAAATTTTAATGTAGTATAGTTTTATTTTAAGCATTATACATTATAAACTGAGATAAATTAATACTGATGAGGTTAAATTATATTCGATAATCAGGTATCATAAATATGTAACTTCTAAGATTTGTTACTTGTAGGTATTTTGAAGTTTTTCCTCTATAGTTACTGTATAGAAGGTCCAAAATAATTAAATTTTAATGTACAGTGAGAGTATCTCATGTTAACATGCTGATATTTAAGTTCTAGTGTCTGCTGCTTGTTGATGTTTAGTGTTCAATGTGTTTTGCAAACATTTTATTTTATTTATTTTAAAAAGTATTTATTTGGCTGCACCGGGTCTTAGTTGCAGCACGTGGCATCTTTAGTTGTGGTGTGTGGGATCTTTAGTTGCGGCATGCAGGATCTAGTTCCCTGACTGGGGATCGAACCTGGGCCCCCTGCATTGGGAGCACAGAGTCTTAACCACTGGACCACCAGGGAAGTCCCTCTGCAAACATATTTTAAATTGAAGGTTTTAAAAGGATGTAAGTAAGCCATCTCCTATTTTTGGGGGGTGGACACTCTGTCATTATTACAGGATTTTAAGTTATTTTAAAATGAATAATTCTGGAAGCCCATCAGGTAAATCTATTTCACTGAACCCAGACACAAAACAGAAAATGGGCTGAGGGAAGGGTAGGACTTCCAGAGCTACAGACACGTAAAATAGGTTAGGAGGCACTTTTTGAATTAGCACAGAATGTATTTTCTTCATTTAGATGCTTACAGTGAGCGAAGGTCCTATGTGCAAGAGTGGCAGAGAGAAGTCTCATGTTGCTCAGGATAGGAGTGTGACCTAGGGACCTGTTTCTAGAGGGGAAATTTCCCATCTGCTAGTTAAAAGACCTAGTTGAGACCTATTCTTTGTGCTCATTTTTTATTATTGAAATTAAATATGCAGAATTTTTCATTAATAAATTATCCCTGTAGTTTTACTTATAGTTTAAATGGGTTTCCTGAAAATTCCTTATAGAGATTGAAATAGCTGACAGTACTTTGATCTTATTTATTCACAAATATAGTATAACTTTTATTGTGTAGGGTTGGGAGGAATACATAATAGATAATTGTAATCCTTCTCTTCCCATTTAGGAGGAAGGTTTGTCCAGCTAGGTACTGGGGCTTTGTTTTGTTAAGAACAGTAGGTAGAAAAGAGAATGATATAAGCAAGAGAGATTTAAATTGCTCCATTGGAAGAAAGTGACACAACATAAAGGCTGGAAGGAAAGGGAAAAAAAAGGAGGCAACGTAGCTTTAAAGGGTTTTAGGAGTTCAGAGGCAAAGAACTAGAAGTGGCTTAAAGAGTAATGCTTTGAGAGAGAAAGAAATGGTTAAAAAGGACTTTAAAAACTCAATTTTCAATATTAGATTTAGCACAGTTAACATGTACATGGTTCACAATTGTAAAAGTATTGATTCTATATCAAGGAGATTTTCTCAAAGTTTGCTTTCACAGCCTTCAGTAATACTTGAGAATTGTATTGCTTTGGTGGTGGTGGGATAGTAGGTGATTAGTGACATTGGGCAGAGACTGGTCTTAAAATGAGTGCAAAATGACTAACCTAGTTGGGGCAACAACATACGGTTGTGCTACAAAGTGAATGACTTCCCCTGGAGTTGTGCATGCACAACTGTGTGGCAGCCCTGACTTGACAGTGCATAACATGTGAGAAAAGGATGTACTTGGAACTCATCAAAGAAGAGTGTTAAATCTGATAACAAAATTCTGAAGGTTAAATGGACTCATTGCTTTTATTTTACAGCTGGAAAAGCTTAACAATCACCTTATTCAACCCTTCTGTTTTATGTTTCTGAATTTTGAGGCCAGGTGAAGTTTTGTGACTGGGATGAGACTAACTAGGCTATTCATATGCTCATTGCCTAATTTTTTGCTTTTTAGCATTCATCATTCCAGCTTTTTTCATATACAGTATTTAAAGGAAGAAATTACTTCATGTTTCAGTTAGTATATCATTTTTAAATGGAAATTTAATCCAAGTAAGTAAAAAAAACTCAAGAATTTGATGAAAGAATGTCTTAACACATTAGGAAGTGTTCTTTGTTTTTATAGCTTAAAATATCAGTTAAACATTAAATATCATATAATAGATAATACAGCTTCTGAAAACTTCAGATACTGAGATCCAGATTATATCTTTGACAATCCAGGATACTCATTAATAAATGTAAAACAAGTTTTTTGATCATTTTTAAAGTGCTTTTATCAAGAAAAGGTTGAGAACCTGGGTTTCGTTAAATGAACTTTTGCTTATCCAGTAAAAATGCAAGCCAACAAACTACAAAATGGTATTTGATTATTTGATTTTGAGATATTGAGGTATATACGTGTATAAGTATATATATAACAAAAACTTGCATCCAAAAGAACTGTCGCGAATTAACAAGAAAGAGACTACTTAGTTTTTTTTTTAATGGGCAAAGGACTTGAACAGACGCTTCACAAAAAGAGGAAACCCCAACAGCCAGTAAGTATGAAAAGTCCAGCATCGTTAGCTAATAGAGAAATGCGAATTAAAACAAAATGAGAGACTACCGCATAGACACCAAAATGACTAAAAAAATTTTTGAAAGACTGGCAATGTTAAATCTTAATGAACTTATGGAGGAACTGAAACTCTGATAATGTTACTGGTGGAGTATAAATTGGTACTGCCACTTTGGAAAATGTTTGGAAATGTCTGCTAAAGCTGAAGTACCTACATCTGTGACCCAACATTTTTATGTCTGGGTATGTACCTGAGAGAGATGAAAACATATCCACACAAAGGCTTAAGCATAAACGTTCATAGCAGCCAGATAATCATTAGAAGCTGGAAGGAGCCCAGATGCACATCAACCAGTGAAAATTGAGTTAGACTCTCACTGTGGAAGAAAAATGAGTTAACAATCACAATCTAATGAGAAGTACTATGGTGGCAGTATGAAAAAGGTACCAAGAGCATAATGAGATGTGCCTACTTCAGTAGGGGTTGGGGAGAGGCAGACATGGCAGAGGAGGAGATTTGGGAGGAAGGAAGAAACAGAAAATTTAATATGCTAAGTCTTGAAGGACAGTTGGGAATTTACCTGAAAGCCCAAGAAAGAAGAAAAGCCTTTCCACTGGCAAAGGGTTCAAAGATAGTAGTGACTGAGAAAGCATGGCATATTTATTGCACAATGAGTAAGGAGTAGGATATGATTTTCAAGATAGAGTCCAGATCCTGAAGGCCAGATAAGCCATATTAATAAGTTTAGATTTTCTTACGATGGATCCACATTGGTAAACATTTTAAAATAATTAAATTACATGAATAGATGAAAGGAGAAAACCATATGATCAACTTGATGCAGAAAAGACATCTGAAAAAAAATTAATACCTTTTCCTTGATAATGAGAATTCTTAGAAAACCAGGTACATTTTGTTAACTTGATAAAGAACAATATCAGAAAACTAATAGGGAGCATCTTACCTAATGATGAAACACCCAACATGTTGCTTTTTTTTTTTTTTTTTTAAATTTTTGTCTGCATTGGATCTTTGTTGCTGCGCGTGGGCTTTCTCTAGTGGCAGTGAGCAGGGGCTGCTCTTCATTGCGGTGCACGGGCTTCTCATTGCGGTGGCTTCTCTTGTTGTGGAGCACAGGCTCTAGGCGCGTGGGCTTCAGTAGTTGTGGCACGCAGGCTAAGTAGTTGTGGCCTCAGGCTCTAGAGCGCAGGCTCAGTAGTTGTGGTGCACGGGCTTAGTTGCTCCATGGCATGTGGGATCTTCCCAGACCAGGGCTCGAACACGTGTTCCCTGCATTGGCAGGCAGATTTTTAACCACTGTGCCACCAGGGAAGTCCCCAGCATGTTGCTTTTTAAGCCTGGAATAATAAAAGGAATCTACAGACTCTCACCACTAGTATTCAACATTTTTCTGGAGGTACTAGCTAGTGCAGTAAAACAACAAAAAGTCATGAAATATAATGTTGTAGGGGAACAGGGAAAATGTGAATAAGTTTAATTAGTTACTTTGAAAAACTAAAACCTTGATTCATTTGGTAGTCAACATGAGGCCTATTAAAGCATAGATAAAATGTGTATACACACGGATATCCTATTTGAAAATGCAGGTAAAGAGATGTTGAGAGAAATAATAAATTATTAACAAGGCTATCTCTGGGTGGTGGATATATAGGTAATTTTCTTGTTTAGATGTTGATGTGTTTCTCAAATTTAATACACAAAAGCCACTAAAGGAGAGTTCAAAGCAAGAAATTTATAAGTGATTGCAGAGCTACCGAAGGATTTTAAACAAGAGTTTGATATAAACAGGCTTCCAGTTTAAAGTATTATTCTGATAACATTGTGGGAGATGTGTGAGATCAAGAATGGAGTCCGGCGTAGAGTATGGAGGCTAGTGTAATTGTCCAGATGTAAGATTTTGAACAGCCATTGAACATGAAGTGAAGAAATATTTCAGTAGGAAATTGGGGCTTCCCTGTGGTGCGGTGGTTAAGAATCCGCCTGCCAATGCAGGAGACACGGGTTTGAGCCCTGGTCTGGGAAGATCGCACATGCCACGGAGCAGCTAAGCCCATGCGCCACAACTACTGAGACTGCGCTCTGGAGCCTGTGTGCCACAACTGCTGGAGCCCACGCACCTGGAGCCTGTGCTCTGCAACAAGAGAGGCCACCGCAATGAGAAGCCTGCTCACTGCAACGAAGAGTAGCCCCCGCTCACTGCAACTAGAGAAAGCCCGCGTGCAGCAATGAAGACCCAACGCAGTAAAAAATAAACAAATTAATTAATTAAAAAAATAATTAGTATCAAATTGAAATAGTTATATTGTTATAAAACAGTATGACTAGCATGATCTCATTCTGGTAAAAGTAAGAAGTAAAGGATATACACAAAGATTTTCTCATGGTTATGAGGTTATGGGTGTATTGTTTTTGATAACCAACTTTATTGAGATATAATTTACATACACTTAAAATTGGTATGCTTCATTATATAGTTCAATATTTTTGGCACATGTATACACCTGTGTAATCTACCACCACAATCAAGTTATAGAAACATCTGTGAATGCATAAAGCTCCCTTAATTTCTTTTGTAGACAGTAACCACTTCCCACTCCCCAGACCCTGGGCAGCCAGTGATCTGTTTTCTGTTTTTACAGATTTGCCTTTTCTGGAAATTTCATATAAATGGAATAAAATAATATGTAGTCTTTTATATCTGACTTGTTTTGTTTAGTATAATGTTTTTCAGATTCATCAGTGTGTTGCATGTATTTAGTAGTTTGAACTTCTTGTTGAGTAGTATTCCATCGTATGCATATCCTACAGTTTGTTTAACCACTTTCCTATTGGTGGATATTTAGGTTATTTCCATTTTATTATTCTAGCAGATGTGTAACAGTATCTTGTTTTAGTTTGCATTTCCATATGTTGAGCATTTTTTCATAAGCTGTTTCCCTATCTTCTTTTGGAAAATATTTTGATCTTTTTCCCATTTTAAAAATCATATTGTAAATTTTATTGAGTTGTAAGAGTTCTTAATGTACTCTAGTTACAAGTCCTCCTGTCAGATGTGTATCTCTTGGTGAATATTTTGGTAAAAACAAGTATAAGAATATAGGAGGATATATACCAAATGATTCTCCCTAGGTTTGGGGATTATGGTGAGTTTTATTTCCTTCTTTTGGATTATCTATTTTCTGATTTTTCACATTTAACATATACCATTTCTGTAATTTAAAAAAATTAGTTTAAAATGCTCTGAAGGAAAATAGAGAAGGTATTTTAGCTAGAGAAGAGTACAAGATCAAGAGAGAACTTTTTTTTTTAAAGATAAGAGATTAGAGCATTTTTATAGCCTAATGGAAAGGAGCCAGTATGATGTAAGAATAGCCTTTTAATTCCTTAGGCCTTTGTAGAAGTAGCTCATGTTGTATGTTGACACTAAAATAGGCAGCAACTGGATTAATAGGGGAAGGAAATAAACACTTAACAGGAGTTGAAATTTCTTTAGAAGGGGCTATCTGAGAGGTGCTAGGAACTGATTTAAAAGTAAAAATAGGAGGGAATTCCCCTGCAGTCCAGTGGTTAGGACTTGGCACTTTCACTGCCATGGCCCCAAGTTCCATCCCTGGTCGGGGAACTAAGATCCTGCAAGCCGTGCAGTGCAGCCAAAATAAATAAATAAATAAAAAGGTAAAGATAGGAAAAAAGTGTCTATACACAAAATTATTGAGTTGACTTTGTACATTTTGTTCAAAGTGCATTTCTAATCCAAAATCTTCTTTCTCTCTCAGGATTACTTTCTTAGGGACTATAAATTTCATTTTAAATTAACTGGGATATGATATATTTAAAAAAGAAAAGTACCCTATTTTAAAAATCAGCATTTAATTATTCACAGTTTTGGATTACTGCACTCGACCATTAGTAAGACTTTAATCGAATTCTTGCGAAACATAATAATTGCTATGCCCCCCTGTTTATACATATAGAACTTTACATTTAGAAACATGTTTTTCTAGGTACCAAAACCAGAGGACAGGCTAATTTTGATGCTGTCATTGCTATGATCTACTTGTGGTCAAATTAGTTAATCCCAAAATTATCATCTCTTAGGTTTGATAGGGGAATTACTTTAAAAATTATTTAAAATAACCATAAGAGGTATTAGAGAATTACTAGATTCCTGTTCTAATCATGAGTTACTTTTTTTAAAATTAATTAATTTAATTTTGGCTGCGTTGGCTCTTTGCTGCTGTGCACAGGCTTTCTCTAGATGCGGCAAGAGGGGGCTACTCTTTGTTGCGGTGCATGGGCTTCTCACTGAGGTGGCTTCTCTTGTTGTGGAGCACGGGCTTTAGGCGCGTGAGTTTCAGTAGTTTTAGCACCGGGCTCAGCAGTTGTGGCTCCGCGGACTCTAGAGTACAGGCTCAGTTGTTGTGGTGCACAGGCTTAGTTGCTTCGCGGCATGTGGGATCTTCCTAGACCAGGGATTGAACCTGTGTCCCCCACACCGGCAGGCAGATTCTTAACCAGTACGCCACCAGGGAAGTCCCAATCATGAGTTAGTTTTATTAAAAAATTATACTATATATTAATTTACTTCTATATGTTTTCATTGATGATGATAATTTTGGCTTTGTTAATCTGCATTGCTGCAAAGTGCTCTTTTTGGTACTTGAGTTACGAAGCACAGAAAGGAAGAAAATCAGAGGTATTAATAGTGAAAACATATATAGTATAATCTTTGAGGAAAACTAGTCCACAGAGCAAATTTTTACCTTTAAATATTTATGGTAGAAAAAAAGATGGAAAATAATTCGACTGAACATACAGCTCAAGTGATTAGAACTTGAAAAGGGAAATAAACTAAAGCAGAAAAAAGGAATTAAATTATTTAAATGGAAAGAACAATAGATTTAACATCAAAAGCTGGTTTTTTGACAAGTACAAGAAAATAGAGAAACCTTTGACCAGTTAGAGGAAGAAAAAATACTAATAACATTAGGAAAGAAAAAAGAAGCATAGATGCAAACACAGGAGAGTAAAAAATTATAATTGCAACTTTATGTCACTAAATGTGAAAGTGCTGTCAGGTGGGTGGCTTTTGTAAGAAAATGTAAATTGCCGAAAGTGACTTAAGAAAAGGTAACCAAAAAAAGTAGTAACTATAGATAAAATTGAAAGTTGGAAATCCACCCCTAAAATAAACTACCAGGCCCAGATAATTTTACAAGCTCTATAAAAACATTAAGGAACATATGAGTCTTACGTTAAATAAACTGTTTTCATGTATAAATGTTGACTATTTCCCAGCTCATTGTGCTAGAATAGTATAGATACTAAAAACAGTAGTTCTGTAACCAGTGTATATGACTATGCTCACCAAGTCTCTAATCCAGTTTATGAACATTAATATAGAAATCTTAAAATGTGAGTAACTCACATCTAGAAATATATTAAGGTAATAATTTACTATGTGCTAGGTAGTGTGCTAAGCAGTTTATGTGGATTATCTCAATCTTTTAAGAACCTTACATTGTAGGCGCCAATCTACAGGTGAGGAAACAAAGACTAAAAAAAATTCTTCATAATCAAGTGGAGTTTATCCTAGGAGTGCAAGAATTGCTTGACTTGGGTAAATTTTTTAATGTGATTCACTGTAGTATGGTGGTTGTTTCATTACTCCAATATAAATTCATATGTTAGTCTGTAACTCTTTAAAATGTCATCTCTGATTTAAAATGTAGTTACATAAACATATGATTAAAACACTATAAAATAGCAACATAACTGTTAGAACAGTTCTTCCCTTATATAATCATTATTAGTCTCTTTTACATAGTATGTTTGCAGAAATTTTCAAGAAGGAAATACCTCATTCATAGGCATAAATAAAAATGCTATTGTCAATCAGGTAACAAGATTGAAAACTCTGTGAGAAAAAAATACTTTTTTAAGTTATAATTCTCTTTAGTGCTTTTCTTTCTTACAAGTAGTTTTTACAATTTTTTTTTGAATTTTTATTTTATTTATTTTTTTAAGCAGCAGGTTCTTATTAGCTATCCATTTTATACATATTAGCGTATATATGTCAATCCCAATCTCCCAATTCATCACACACACACCCCACCACCACTTTCCCCCCTTGGTGTCCATATGTTTGTCCTCTACATCTGTGTCTCAATTTCTGCCCTGCAAACCAGTTCATCCGTACCATTTTTCTAGGTTCCATATATATGCGTTAATATACGATATTTGTTTTTCTCTTTCTGATTTATTTCACTCTGTATGACAGTCTGTAGATCCATCCGTGTCTCTAAAAATGACCAAATTCTGTTCCTTTTTATGGCTGAGTAATATTCCATTCTGTATATGTACCACATCTTCTTTATCCATTCGTCTGTCGATGGGCATTTATGTTGCTTCCATGACCTGGCTATTGTAAATACTGCTGCATTGAACATTGGGGTGCACGTGTCTTTTTGAATTATGGTTTTCTCAGGGTATATGTCCAGTAGTGGGATTGCTGGGTCATATGGTAGTTCTATTTTTAGGTTTTTAAGGAACCTCCATACTGTTCTCCATAGTGGCTACATCAATTTACATTCCCACCAACAGTGCAGGAGGGTTCCCTTTTCTCCACACCCTCTCCAGCATTTGTTGTTTGTAGATTTTCTGATGATGCCCATTCTAACTGGTGTGAGGTGATACCTCATTGTAGTTTTGATTTGCATTTCTCTAATAATTAGTGATGTTGAGCAGCTTTTCATGTGCTTCTTGGCCATCTGTATGTCTTCTTTGGAGAAATGTCTATTTAGGTCTTCTGCCCATTTTTGGATTGGGTTGTTTGATTTTTTAATATCAAGCTGCATGAGCTGTTTATATATTTTGGAGATTAATCCTTTGTCTGTTGATTGGTTTGCAAATATTTTCTCCCATTCTGAGGGTTGTCTTTTCGTCTTGTTTATAGTTTCCTTTGCTGTGCAAAAGCTTTTAAGTTTCATTAGGTCCCATTTGTTTATTTTTGTTTTTATTTCCATTACTCTAGGAGGTGGGTCAAAAAAGATCTTGCTGTGATTTATGTCAAAGAGTGTTCTTCCTTTGTTTTCCTCTAAGAGTTTTTATAGTGTCCAGTCTTACAATTAGGTCTCTAATCCATTTTGACTTTATTTTTGTATATGGTGTTAGAGAGCGTTCTAATTTCATTATTTTATATGTAGCTGTCCAGTTTTCCCAGCACTACTTATTGAAGAGACTGTCTTTTCTCCACTGTATATCCTTGCCTCCTTTGTCATAGATTAGTTGGCCATAGGTGTGTGAGCTTATCTCTGGGCTTCCTATCCTGTTCCATTGATCTGTATTGCTGTTTTTGTGCCAGTACCATATTGTCTTGATTACTGTAGCTTTGTAGTATAGTCTGAGGTCAGGGAGTCTGATTCCTCCAGCTCCGTTTTTTTCCCTCAAACAGCTTTGGCTATTCGGGGTCTTTTGTGTATCCATACAAATTTTAGGATTTTTGGTTCTAGTTCTGTAAAAAATGCCATTGGTAATTTGATAGGGATTGCATTGAATCTATAGATTGCTTTGGGTAGTATAGTCATTTTCACAATATTGATTCTTCCAAGAACATGGCATATCTCTCCATCTGTTTGTATCATCTTTAATTTCTTTCATCAGTGTCTTACAGTTTTCTGCATACAGGTCTTTTGTCTCCCTAGGTAGGTTTATTCCTAGGTATTGTATTCTTTTTGTTGCAGTGGTAAATGGGAGTGTTTCCTTAATTTCTCTTTCAGAGTTTTCATCATTAGTGTATAGGAATGCAAGAGATTTCTGTGCATTAATTTTGTATCCTGCAACTTTACCAAATTCATTGATTAGCTCAAGAAGTTTTCTGGAGGCATCTTTAGGATTCTCCATGTATAGTATCATGTCATCTGCAAACAGTGACAGTTTTACTTCTTCTTTTCCAATTTGTATTCCTTTTATTTCTTTTTCTTCTCTGATTGCCATGGCTAGGACTTCCAAAACTATGTTGAATAATAGTGGCGAGAGTGGACATCCTTGTCTTGTTCCTGATCTTAGAGGAAATGCTTTCAGTTTTTCACCATTGAGAATGATGTTTGCTCTGGGTTTGTTGTATATGCCCTTTATTATGTTGAGGTAGGTTCCCTCTATGGACACTTTCCGGAGAGTTTGTATCATAAATGGTTGTTGAATTTTGTCAAAAGCTTTTTCTGCATCCATTGAGATGATCATATAGTTTTTCTTCTTCAGTTTGTTAATATGGTGTATCACATTGATTGATTTGCGTATATTGAAGAATCCTTGCATCCCTGCGATAAATCCCACTTGATTGTGGTGTATGGTCCTTTTAATGTGTTGTTGGATTCTGTTTGCTAGTATTTTGTTGAGGATTTTTCCTTCTGTATTCATCAGTGATATTGGTTTGTGATTTTCTTTTTTTGTAGTATCTTTGTCTGGTTTTGGTATCAGGGTGATGGTGGCCTTATAGAATGAGTTTGGAAATGTTCCTTCCTCTGCATTTTTTTGAAGAGTTTGAGAAGGATGGGTGTTAGCTCTTCTCTAAATGTTTGATAGAATTCACCTGCGAAGCCATCTGGTCCTGGACCTTGGTTTGTTGGAAGATTTGTAATCACAGTTTCAATTTCATTACTTGTGATTGGTCTGTTCATATTTTCTATTACTTCCTGGTTCAATCTTGGAAGCTTATACCTTTCTAAGAATTTTTCCATTTTTTCCAGGTTGTCCATTTTATTGGCATAGAGTTACTTGTAGTAGTCTCTCATGATGTTTTGTATTTCTGCGGTGTCTGTTGTAACTTCTCCTTTTTCATTTCTGATTTTATTGATTTGAGTCCTCTCCCTCTTTTTCTTGATGAGTCTGGCTAATGGTTTATCAATTTTGTTTATCTTCCTCAGAGAACCAGCTTTTAGTTTTATTGTTCTTTGCTATTGTTTTCTTTGTTTCTATTTCATTTACTTCTGCTCTGATCTTTATGACTTCTTTCCTTCTACTAACTTTGGGTTTTGTTTGTTCTTCTTTCTCTAGTTCCTGTAGGTGTAAGGTTAGATTGTTTATTTGAGATTTTTCTTCTTCTTGAGGTGGGATTGTATTGCTATAAACTTCCCTCTTAGAACTGCTTTTGCTGCATCCCATAGCTTTTGGATCATCATGTTTTCTTTGTCATTTGTCTCTAGGTATTTTTGATTTCCTCTTTGATTTCTTCAGTGATCTCTTGGTTATTTACTAACGTATTGTTTAGCCTCCATGTGTTTGTGTTTTTTTTGTGTTTTTTTTCCCTGTAATTGATTTGTAATCTCATAGCATTGTGGTCAGAAAAGATGCTTGATATGATTTCAGTTTTCTTAAATTTACTGAGGCTTGATTTGTGACCCACGATGTGATCTATCCTGGAGAATGTTCTGTGTGCACTTGAGAAGAAAGTGTAATCTGCTGTTTTTGGATGGAATGTCCTACAAATGTCAGTTAAATCTGTCTGGTCTGTTGTGTCATTTAAAGCTTGTGTTTCCTTATTAATTTTCTATTTGGATGATCTATCCATTGGTGTAAGTGAGGTGTTAACGTTCCCCACTATTATTGTGTTATTGTCGATTTCCTCTTTTATAGCTGTCAGCACTTGCCTTATGTATTGATGTGCCCCTATGTTGGGTGCATATATATTTATAATTGTTATATCTTCTTCTTGGATTGATCCATTGATCATTATGTAGTGTGCTTCCTTGTCTCTTGTAACATTCTTTATTTTAAAGTCTATTTTATCTGATATGAGTATTGCTACTCCAGCTTTCTTTTGATTTCCATTTGCATGGAATATCTTTTTCCATCCCCTCACTTTCAGTCCGTATGTGTCCCTAGGTCTGAAGTGGGTCTCTTGTAGACAGCATATAGATGGGTCTTGTTTTTGTATCCATTCAGCGAGCCTGTGTCTTTTGGTTGGAGCATTTAATCTGTTCACGTTTAAGGTAATTATGAATATGTATGTTCCTGTTACCATTTTCTTAATTGATATGGGTTTGTTTCTGTAGGTCCTTTTCTTCTCTTGTGTTTCCTGCTTAGAGAAGTTCCTTTAGCATTTGTTGTAGAGCTGGTTTGGTGGTGCTGAATTCTCTTAGCTTTTGCTTGTCTGTAAAGCTTTTGATTTCTCCGTTGAATCTGAATGAGATCCTTGCTGGGTATAGTAATCTTCGTTGTAGGTTCTTCCCTTTCATCACTTTAAATATATCATCCCACTCTGTTCTGGCTTATAGAGTTTCTGCTGAGAAATCAGCTGTTAACCTTATGGGAGTTCCATTGTATGTTACTTGTCGTTTTTCCCTTGCTGCTTTCAATAATTTTTCTTGGTCTTCAATTTTTGTCAATTTGATTACAATGTGTCTCGGCATGTTTCTCCTTGGGTTTATCCTGCTTGGGACTCTCTACGCTTCCGGAGAGTGGCTATTTCTTTTCCCATGTTAGGGAAGTTTTCGACTATAATCTCTTCCAATATTTTTTCGGGTCCTTTCTCTCTCTCTTCTCCTTCTGGGACCCCTATAATGCGAATGTTGGTGTGTTTAATGTTGTCCCAGAGGTCTCTTAGGCTGTCTTCATTTCTTTTCAGTCTTTTTTCTGTTCTGTGGCAACGAATTCCACCATTCTGTCTTCCAGGTCATTTGTCCGTTTTTCTGCCTCCATTATTCTGCTATTGATTCCTTCTAGCTTATTTTTCATTTCACTTATTGTATTGTTCATCTCTGTTTGTTTGTTCTTTAATTCTTCTAGGTCTTTGTTAAACATTTCTTGCATCTTCTCAATCTTTGCCTCCATTCTTTTTCTGAGGTCCTGGATCATATTCACTGTCATTATTCTGAATTCTTTTTCCAGAAGTTTACCTATCTTCACTTCATTTAGTTGTTTTTCTGCAGTTTTCTCTTGTTGCTTCATCTGGTACATAGCCCTCTGCCTTTTTCATCTTGTCTTTCCGTGAATGTGGTTTTTGTTCCACAGGCTGCAGGATTGTAGTTCTTCTTGCTTCTGCTGTCTGCCTCTGCTGGATGAGGCTGTCTAAGAGGCTTGTGCAAGTTTTCTGATGGGAGGGACTAGTGGTGGGTAGAGCTGGGTGTTGCTCTGGTGTGCAGAGCTCAGTAAAATTTTAATCTGCTTGTCTGCTGATGGGTGAGGCTGGGTTCCCTCCCTGTTGGTTGTTTGGCCTGAGGCAACCCAACACTGGAGCCTACCTGGCTCTTTGGTGTGGCTAATGGCAGACTCTGGGAGGGCTCACGCCAGGGAGTACTTCCCAGACCTTCTGCTGCCAGTGTCCTTGTCCTCACAGTGAGCCACAGCCACCCCCTGCTTCTGCAGGAGACCCTCCAACACTAGCAGGTAGGTCTGGTTCAGTCTCTTATGGTGTCACTGCTCCTTCCCCTGGGTCCCAATGGGCACACTACTTCGTGTGTGCCCTCCAAGAGTAGAGTGTCTGTTACCCCTAGTCCTGTGGAAGTCCTGCAATCAAATCCTGCTAGCCTTCAAAGTCTGATTCTCTAGGAATTCCTCCTCCCTTTGCTGTACCCCAAGGTTGGGAAGCCTGACGTGGGGCTCAGAACCTTTACTCTCGTGGGTGGAGTTGTGTGGTATAAGTGTTCTCCAGTTTGTGAGTCACCCACCCAGCAGTTATGGGATTTGATTTTATTGTGATTGGGCCCCTCCTGCTGTCTCATTGTGGCTTCTCCTTTGTCTTTGGATGTGGTGTATCTTTTTTGGTGAGTTCCAGTGTCTTCCTGTCAATGATCGTTCAGCAGTTAGCTGTGATTCTGGTGCTCTCGGAAGAGGGAGCGAGCACACATCCTTCTACTCCACCATCTTGAACCCGTTTTCCAGTTTTTACAATTTTAAATCGTACCTTTTAAAAAAAAAATCTTTATAAATGCTAGTGATAGTTTTTATAACCTAGGAAGAATATTCTTTGTTTCTTAGGTACAAAGTGTTTTGAAGCCAATCCACCAGAAGGAAGGACAAGAATTAACTGCTTTGCTGAATGCTCCACATATTCAGGTAGAAAATGGAGAGAGCATCACATGTGTGGTTTTTCCAGCATCCAAAATCACTTTGAATCAGAGTCTCTTGGGCTAAAAGGGACCTCAAATATTAACGTAGCCTGTTTTGATTGCTTACAACTTCCACTGCAGAATAATTATTGTTGGATTATATATTTTTGTACTTAAAGTTAACCACATTATTTTTGAAACAACTTCTTATTCTTTACAAATTCCTCCCTTTTTTGGTCATATTTTTCCATACATTTTAATTATCTGTGATGTTGGACCCTTGAGGTAATTTTGTTTTTTATGAAGTTTAATAAGCATTTTAGACTTTGATAACTCATCCCAGAGTATTCCCTATTATACCTAACAAATCTTTAGTTATTATTAGCTATAAAAGTTACAGGGTTGCATCTGTACTTCAGTTGGAAAGTTTGGAAAGAGATCTGAATGCATAATTAATTACAGCACTTCTTTTAAAGGTTTAATGATCAGGATACTATGTACATGATTAGGTTAAAATCTCTCTACAGAAATAAATCATGCTGTTACTTTAAATGCTATGGGTTTCTTTGAAACAGGCACTTTTACTGGCCCATGATAAGGTTGCTGAGCAGGAAATGCAGCTAGAGCCCATCACAGATGAGAGAGTTTATGAAAGCATTGGCCAATATGGAGGAGAAACTGTAAAAATAGTTCGTATAGAAAAGGCTCGAGATATTCCATTGGTAAGTGTCCCACATCTCTGATATAAGATCCTTTCTACACAGGGGTCTTCTGTATGGCAGATAGTTGAAGACCCTTTACATTTCTGGTAGTTTTTCTCTTTGGAGGCTAACTTTTTGGAATTCTTTTATGTTCTTCCTCATACTCCTTATTCATCTGAGAAATAATTTGTTCATCTTTTCTCACCCATAATTTGATGAAAATAATAGCTTGTGAAGTAATCGTTGAACAAAGAAGGGACAAGTAATCTGCTTCATTAGTCTGCCAGCTTTTTAAAAAAACAGTGGAAAGTCTGATCTTTTCATTCAATGTAATTACTTACATTACTTCACATATACTTAGAAGTATGCATTGTTTAATGTTAATATTTTGTAGTTTTTATATGTAGAACATTTTTCTGTTAGTCTGCTATCATTGACTTAATTTTCTTTATTTTCAGAGAAATATTTTTGAATCCTAAGTTCTCAAATTGTCTTGCACAGTGTGGTATATGAAATAGGGACTTTTATTAAAGGGCATTTTATGTAACTAGGTTTTCCCCACCAGAAAGAAAGAAATTGGGAATGTCATGACAAAATTTTAAAATAAAAGTTCAGGAGAAAAGTGTTACAAACTATCTACTTTCAAGCTTTATTCTGTATTTCATATTTCCAGTTTTTGAGTTTATATATTGCAGTTGTACTTCCAATTTGTGTAATAAATATTAATGTTTAATACATTTTAATGTGAATTGGATGCAGCTATCATATTTAACATTTTGATAATTAACCAGATTAGTATTCATCTCTTAATGATATTTTGAATTTAAAAAGACTTTTAGTTACAAGTCATGTTCACTAATTATACCTAAATATAGTATAACCATTTGAATAGCATCCAGCATATAGAGAACAAATTTGATTATAGGCTTTCACATTGTTCTTGAGCAAGTGCATTTTTATGCTGTTGTATGCTTCAAAAGTCTGATTTTAGAATTTTAACGAATGGAATGCTTCTGAAGCACAAAATGTGGGGGAAGTGATCAGCTTTCAAACCTAATTGCCATGATTATTCTAGCTGTGTAAATACATTTTTTTCTCAAGATAACTGAAGGCTAGAATTGTTGAATACAAAAATAAAAATTAAAAAATGAGGACATGTTGAACCAAAAAATTGCATTTTTATTTAAATATTGGCTATTGAATTTTTTTAAGGGTGCTACAGTTCGTAATGAAATGGATTCTGTCATCATTAGTCGGATAGTAAAAGGAGGTGCTGCAGAAAAAAGTGGTCTGTTACATGAAGGGGATGAAGTTCTGGAAATCAATGGCATTGAAATTCGGGGGAAAGATGTCAATGAGGTTTTTGACTTGTTGGTAAGTTGCCCCGTGTAGAAGAATAATTGATAGACTCTCAAAAGCCTCCTTTGTTATTGGACTTCAGAATAAAATATTTAAAAAGCATTTTAAAAATAACTGTTAAGATCTCTATACAATTTCTAGCATAATTTTCCCATGGTATAATTGTTTCCACAATATTTATTAGTAGAATTTTATTCTTGTGGGGGTGGAGGTGCTGCTGATTTTTTTTTCTTTATTACTACCAGGTATATTTTGTTCGCCTCTGAAATCACTAATAATAACTCATTCAAAAATACATGTATTAAATGCCTACTGTGTGCTAGCTGCTAGGGAAACAGTAACAAAACAAAGTTCACACCCTCATGATTTTTATGTTCTTTTTTTTTTTCTTTTTGCGGTACGCCGTCCTCTCACTGTTGTGGCCTCCCCTGTTGTGGAGCACTGGCTCCGGACGCGCAGGCTCAGAGGCCATGGCTCACGGGCCCAGCCGCTCCGCGGCATGTGGGATCTTCCCAGACCGGGGCACGAACCCGTGTCCCCTGCATCGGCAGGCAGACTCCCAACCACTGCGTCACCAGGGAAGCCCTCATTTTGGTTTTTTATTACCTAATTTACTACCTAATTTTTATTACCTAATTTACTACCTAATTGATTGTTGTTTCCTTAGCAATATTAGATAATAGCAGTGGTATAGATCTACATTGTTGAATATAATAACCATTAGCTACATGTGCTAGTTATTTCTATCTAAGGAACATTTAAAATTCAGTTCCTCATTCTTACTAGCTGCATTTCAGATGCTCAAGAAGCGTATGTTACTAATGGCTATCATATGAAGGTGTAGATATAGGAATATGGCATTCTGCAATTCCAGTCCACTGATCAGAATTCCGTCATCATAGGAAGTTCTGTTAGACAGTGGTGGTATAATCAGGAGGCCATTTAGAGCCAACTTTTGAGGGTGATTTATGATCACTTCATATATACCCATCAATCAGATTTATATTCTTACTTAATATCAGTTGTTACATTAGAATCTCTCCTATCTGCTGACGTCTACTGAAGAATCTAGAAAACATCCTCACATCCTTATTGTCACCCAGTCCCATTCATTGCTTTGATAGCACAAAGTGCCAGTGGTCATTGTTCTTAGCCCTTGTTTTACTGGCTGCTGTCTCTAGATTGAGTACTTCTCCCTGCTATCTCAGGACCATAAGTGTGATTACTGTCTATGCTGGAGGTAGCTGAGCAAGGTGGGCAGTGGTGTACAGTTGTCCCTTGGTATCCATGGGGGATTGGTTCCAGGGCCCCCATGGATACCAAAATCCATGGATGCTCAAGTCCCTTACATAAAATGGCATAGTTTTTGCATATAAGCTACGTACATCCTCCAGTATACTTTAAATAATCTCTAGATTATTTATAATACCTAATACAATGTAAATGCTGAGTAAATAGCTGTTTGCAGGTGGCAAAATCAAGTTTTGCATTTTGGAACTTTCTGGAATTTATTTCCATCCGCGGTTGGTTGAATTCACAGATATGGAACCCATGAATACGGAGGGCCGACTGTGCTTGAAGATAATAGAGAACCTAGCAGTAAGACTCTATACAGTTATAAAATAGAATGAATGACAGAGACAAAGCATCTGGGAAGTAAGAATATTTGTGTACTTGCATCGCTTTTCTAATCCTAGTAAAATTACTATTTCAAATTCTACTGTATTAAAATTGATGTATGTCAGAGTAGATGACCCTGAAGTGCTGCAGTGTCTTCCAGTCCTTCACTGTGGAATCTTCCAAACTTAAACTTAATGGAAGATAAAAACCCTAGACTTATGGGCTAAGTGGCTTTTCCCAGTGGACGAGAGGACCAAAATTGCAGAATGTCATATTGCTGGGTAGCTCTATAATGGAGTCCACGAAAGGCATAATTTGTGCTTCCTGATAAAATGGGATTCATCTTTTCCAATTTTTTTTTTTAAGTCTCCTTGGAGTTCCAGAATAGTCCAGTTTAGGGACTATTGATCATAAGATCGTGGAATGATTTTCATAAATACAGCTTTTTAAAATAATGTACTTTTTCTGTTACAGTCTGATATGCATGGTACTTTGACATTTGTTCTGATTCCCAGTCAACAGATCAAGCCTCCTCCTGCTAAGGAAACAGTAGTAAGTGATTTTTTTAATGTTCATTATTTATTTTCTGATGGCTACTGTTTACTTTTTTCTTAATTAACAAACTTTATTTTTTAAGAGGATTTTTAGGGGACTTCCCTGGTGGTACAGTGGTTAAGAATCTGCCTGCCAATGCAGGGGACACGGGTTCAATCCCTGGTCTGGGAAGCTCCCACATGCCACGGAGCAACTAAGCCCGTGCGCCACAACTACTGAGCCTGAACTCTAGAGCCCACGAGCCACAACTACTGAGCCTGCGCACCACAACTACTGAAGCTTACACGCTCTAGGGCCCACGTGCTGCAGCTGCTGAGCCTGTGTGCTGCAACTACTGAAGCCCACACGCCTAGAGCCCGTGCTCCGCAAGAAGAGAAGCCACCATAATGAGAAACCTGCGCACTACAACAAAGAGTAGCCCCCACTTGCCACAACTAGAGAAAGGCTGCATGCAGCAACAAAGACCCAATGCAGCCAGAAAAAAAAAAAAGAGTAGTTTTAGGTTCACAGCAAAATTGAGCAGAAAGTAGAGTTCACACATGATTCCCACTCTCACACATGTGCAACCTCCCCTGCTATCAACATTCTACACCAGAGTGGTGTATCTGTTACATTGGTGAATTGATGGTTTCATTATTACCCAAAGTACACAGTTTACTTTAGGATTCAATTTCGGTGTTGTACATCCTATGAGTTTTGACAAATGTATAATTACATATATCTACCATCGTAACGTACAGAATAGTTTCACTGCCCTAAAAATCCTCTATGCTCTGCTTATTCATCACTTCCTCCCCCCAACCCATGGCAACCACACTGTCTTGACTGCGATGGTTTACCTTTTCCAGAATGTCATATAGTTGGAATCTTACAGTATGTAGTCTTTTCAAATTGGCTTTTTTCTCTAGTGGTAAGCATTTAAGTCCTCCATGTCTTTTCATAGCTTGGTAGCTCCTTTCTTCTTAGCACTGAATAATATTCCATTGTCTGGATATACAACAGTTTACCCACACACCTACTGAAGGACATTTTGGTTGCCTCCAAGTTTTGGTAGCTATGAACAAACACCCCTGTGGAGGTTTTTGTGTGGATACAAGTTTTCAGCTCATTAATACCAAGGAATTGAAAACCTCAAACAAAAGCATGCACAGTGATGTTTATCATTTGAGCATCAGAAATGTCACTCTAAATATTTCTTGCACTCAAGTAAAAACAGGTAAATTCAGTAGATTTTATTTAAATAAATATGACATATTAATATTTCAAAGTTAGTGAACTCTGAAAAGTAAGAAAATAGAAAATACTTCTTTTTCAGAATTTTTATGACTTACAATGTTCAGCTTTGTCTTTTTCTGTCAGTATAGGTGGGTTTATTTAACTTAAATATGCTTAGTGTAGTGGGAAAAGGTGCTTTTTACAAAGTATGCACAACTCTTAAATACTCTAGCTATAGTAAAAGCAGACTTCATTACCATATGATCCAGCAATTCCACTCCTAGGTATAGACCCTAAGAGAACTGAAGACATACCTCTTTTCAAAAACTTGTACATGAATGTTCAAAACAGTATTTTTCATAGTAGCCAGAAGGTAGAAACAACTCGGTTGTTTGCCAGCTGATGAATGGAAAACAAAATATGGTATATCCATAAGAATGGGATATTATTTGGCAGTTAAAAGGAATAAAGTACTGATATATATGCTACAACGTGGATGAACCTTGAAAAAGTTATGCTAAGTGAAAGAAGCCATTCGCAAAAGGCTGTGTATTGGGTTCATTTATATAAAATGTCCAGAATGGGTAAGTCCATAGAGACACAAAGTAAATTAGTAGTTATTTAGGTGAAAGGGTGGGGGTTTAGGAGGGAATAAGAGTGATTCCCAATCAGTAGGGCTTTGATAAAAATGTTCTAAAATTGTTTGTGGTTGCACGACTCTAAATTTACTAAAAACCACCCAAGTGTACACATGGGTGACTTGTATAGCATATGAATTATATCTCAGTAAAGCTGTTAAAAAGTCGTAGACTTCAGTGTGCTGGATTAACATGGTAGCCTGATGTATTGCATCTGTTACTATTCTTAATTTTTGTACAAGCATAACAATTTGAAAGGGAACACAGTTTCATTTTTTTCTTAATATTTCATCACAGTTATGCTTTATATTTTGGCTGTCGTTCCATCTTTTCCCTTTATTGGAACATATTGAAGTCAATATTGCATTTGCAACCTTCCTTCTGTTTAAAGTTCTTTGTAGGAAGAGAAATGAGGAAATAGTTTGTCTTTGAGTTTCAACAGCCTTATTCTCAGTGCACTATACTTTCCCACATATCTCTCCCATGAACAAGCCCTGAACTTCAAAGGTAGCTATGCAGTGTGAGGAGACACAACAGAAGAAGGTTGGAATATTTGCTTACTTATATGACTTTAACAAGAAAGGGAGAGAAAGGAAAAGAAAAGATGCTAGGCTTATCCCTTTTAGAATACAGCATTTGATGGGTAGAGGTGTTTTCAAAATAGAAATGGTGTGCAATATTTCTTTTCCCTTCATTTCCTCCTTTCATTGAGAAGAACTCTCAATTGCAATATCTCTTATAAAGTTTTTATCAAACTTAAACAGGTTTGAAATGAACTACTATTATTAATGCTTGCATGGAAGATTTCCGCAAGGAAAACAGTGATAGTATATCATAATTTTATTTGGCATATGCAGAATAATTTTATATGGGATTAGTGATTTTAAGAAATAACCATTTTTTAAAATTGAAGTATGGTTGATTTACAATGTTATGTTAGTTTCTGGTGTACAGCAAAGTGATTCAGATATCTATCTATTTTTCATATTGTTTTTCATTATGGTTTATTACAGGATATTATCGTTCCCTGTGCTATTCAGTAGGACCTTGTTGTTTAACTATTTTATATATAGTAGTTTGTATCTGCTAATCCCAAACTCCTAATTTATCTCTCTCCCACCCCCTTTCTGTTTTGGTAGCCGTAAGTTTGTTTTCTTCCTCTGTGGGTCTGTTTCTGTTTTGTAAATAAGTTCATTTGTATCATATTTTAGATTTCACATGTAAGTGACACCATATGGCACTTGTCTTTCTCTTTCTGACTTCACTCAGTATGATAATCTCTAGGTCCATTCATGTTGCTGCAAATGGCGTTATTTCATTCTTTTTTATGGCTGAGTAGTATTCCATTGTATATGTTCCACATCTTTATCCACTCATCTTTTGATGGACATTTAGGTTACTTCCATTTCTTGGCTATTGTAAGTAGTGCTGCTATGAACACTGGGGTGTGTATATCTTTTTTCATATTAGAGTTTAATTAGAACCAACATATTAAGCATAATTATGGTACAGGTCGGGATCTAGTAAGAGCAACAAAAGGTTATCATTCTGATGTATGTTTTGTGATGTTAGAAAGAAATATGCATTTAAGATAACAAAATAGGTGTTATCTGAAACTCCATCATAATCACTTGCTGAATTATAATATTACAAATGGCAAGACTAAGCTGTGTCAGGAGAAGTACTCCCTTATTTGGTAAGTTTCTTTTGTATCACACATAGCAGCCAGGGGCTGCTCCATTGGTTGCAGTGGACAAAAGTCTTGACACCTTTGTAGTTTAGCTTCCTAGGTTACTGGCACATTTGTCTGAGGAAACATTTACATTGTTTAAACTGCAGTTACCTTCTCCCCACATTGACTAAAAGAAAAGTTGTGTACAACTTTAGATTATTTCACAATATAATTGAAATAATATTGAAGGGAGGAAATAGAATATTTGAGCCAAAGGCACTTTTTTCGTCTAGTCTGATGCCCAAATATAAACAGGAGTAAATTGAAATGTAGGGGATCACACTAGTTATTAGTGATGGAATATGCACTAGAAAATTCAGAGATTATTGATTGTCCAATAAGTGTTAGCTATTATTATGATTACTTACTTTGTGCCAGGCACAATACTAATTGTTTTACATGTGTTATCTCATTTAGTCCTTATAGTATCCCTTTTAAGTATAGCTATCTTTATTACTCCCATTTAACAAGCATTGCAACTAGAATTAGAAAGGTCAAGTTAATTGCCCAAGCCCACTATTGGTGAGTGACTGAGCCAGGACTAGAACCCATGCCTATTCCAGAACTTTTGCTCTTAACTGCTGTGTAATATAACAGGTACTGTCCCACAAAGCTACTAAATGTTAGAAGTTTCTGTATTACTGTTTATTATCAGTCCGAAGAAAATAATTACAATACCATGATAGAAAATTGTAACTATGGATGAATTAACCTGTTAGTAGCTATATGATATGGTAGTGAGTCTGGATTTTGAGTATAATAAAAGCATATTATGAGACTTTAGTATTTGAAATTGAGGTAGGATCTCTTCTGTCTGTAGGAGCCTTGATAACTCTAAAATGCTGGGAGCATGACTGAAGTCTCTTGATTTTGGGGGTCTGGGCTGGGAGTATGGGAGAAAGATGTAGTTTTAGGGGAATTTAAAGACTTAGGAGGATACTAAAATCATAGTTCAGGGATACAAACCATAGAATTAGCCACTAGGCCAGTGGTATTAATAATTGAAATATTATGGGCCCCAAATAGTTTTTTTCCTCACAGTGATTATGTACTTGATCCCTTTTGTGTACTAGGACACTGTGCTAATAAGTGCTAGCTTTATAATAATGAACATGACATTAATTATAGTTTGCAGTAAGTGATAAGATGGAAATCAATAGAATTTGAACACTGAGAATAAAAGGAGGTGGGATTGATTATATAAGGTTGGCAGGAAAGGCCTCCTGGAGGAGACAACATGAAGCTGAGACCTGTAGAATGAGATGAAGCCAGGCCTGTTAATTACCAGAAGGGCTTCCAGGTATAATTTCTAAAGAACTTTGTGTTTGGAAAGCCTGTAGGAATGGAGCAAAGTAGGGGAGTAGAACGGTGAGGAGGGAATTCTAAGAGATGAGGCTTGAGAGGTAGATAAGGCCAGGTCAAGTAAGTCTTCTTGGCCGTGGCAGGGAGTTTGCATTTCAAATACAGTAACATGGTGTGATTTGTATTTAAAAACAAAACACATCTGGCTGCTGGGTGGAAATTGGATTAGTAGAGCCAATAATGGAAGCAAGGAGATTGAGGAAACTGTTGCCGAAGCCATTATAAAGTATGATGTTGACTTATAAATTTCGATGATAGCAGTGGCAGTGGAGAATATGAATCAGGCTGTTCTGAAGTAGAAATGACAGGACCTTGTAATAAATGTGGAGAGTAAAGGATAGGGAAGAAGCAAGGATGCTCGAACAGCTGGGTGGATAGTGGTGGTGCTTTATGTGGAGGAAAAACTGGTTTGGGGAGAAAAATCCAAAGGTTTATTTTATAGACTTGAGATACCTGAGAGGCATTCAGGTAGAGATATCGAATGCATAGAATAGAATATATCATTTTGGAATTCTAAGGAGAGATCTGGGCCATAGTTGTATTTATTGTGGGGAAATCAGGTCAGGGGAACAGTCTGTTTATATGTACTTTATGTGTTTGCAAAAAATTCTACAGATTTTAAAAAATGATAGGTTAAGAATTGTTCGTAGCCTATGAAGATAACTGGGTTGAAAGGAAAGGTTGAGAACCACTGCCATCCAGTATACTTACTTTTCTCTTAGAGGTATAAAATGTATAATATAATTTTCATCTTAATTTTTTCTCATTTGGAAGAAGATCTGGAATTTTATAATGCAGTAAAAATTTTATAAATATTTTATCAGAAGATGAAAAAATATTGAAAATTTCTGTGTACAGTGTATTAGATGGACATCCCCTTTCAGGTTAGGGCAGTTGCTCTATTAAGTTTGCTGTTACCCTAAGGTTCATATTTTTGTCTGCCTACTACTACTAACCATTAACTGGATGCCCCACAGATATCCCAAATTTCTCCTGTTAAAAATGGAAGAGAACAAATAATAAAGATATTCCTTCTTGAATGGGCATTGGAGAGGAGGAATCTCAGGATGAGGAGAAGGAATTTGAAAACTGTTGCTTGACACTCAAAGGCTTTTCTTGATGCTGCCCGTAGTTTTATAATCTGCCTATGGTAAAGTTTAGGCCAAAGACAAAAGAAGACACACTTTCACTATTTTCTCTTCTATAAGTAATTTTAAAAGTTAGAGATAAGTCTAGTATAATAAGAAATACAGAAATAAAAATTACAAGGAAAAATTATTTTTGAGCATTGAATCCCTTAGGAAAGATGTAAATAAATTAATGAATTATTATTCCTTTACTGTGCTCCCATCATTAGGATTTCAAATGTGCTTAAAAAAAAAGGGGCAAGGAGAAAAATGTTGGACTGGAAGATAAGTGTGTCTAAACAGCCCTGTAATTTAAAATTTAAACAGATGATTTTGTTTGGATTAGAAATCAGACATTGTTTTGGTCAGATACATTGTAGTGATACTACAGCATTGTTAAACCCTGGAGCTTTCCTATAGGGGTCGGCATCTCTCCTTCATTTGAAAAGGACTCTGTTTTCTTTTGTATGGGAAAGGAAATAAATTAGCCACTAACAGAGCTGAAGAGGAAAGATTGCTGAAGATAACTTCTAGAGCTGATAAGAATTGCAGTGGAATACAGGCATACTTCAGAGATATTGCAGGTTCGGTTCCAGACCACTGCAATAAAGTGAGTCACACTGTATCTGCAAAATGCAGTAAAGTGAAACACAATAAAACAAGGTATGCCTATATATAGATAGAAGTCACATAGTACATGTCAAGTCAATACTCAGACTTTTACCCTGTCATATGGTTAATTTCCCTGATATGAAATAAACTTTGCTCTCAATTTTACTCCTCTTCCCAGCCTGCACAGAGGGGCCTCATTCTAAACCAACTAAATCTGAATAGTGAATAGGTAAGACCTAAGCAGAGTAGGGAGAAAAGCATCTCTGGGTGATTTTGTTTGGCCTCTGGCAAAGGTCATAGACTTAGATACAGCGTCCTCACTGGTCTATTTAGTTTCCCTCAGGGTAGTAGTTCCCTGAGATTTTAGGGTACATCTTAAACAGCATGTATGTAACAATTATCCAAGGAACATAATTAAAATACAGAGTCTGAAAGTTTGAGACGTGGCATAAGAAGTCAGTATTTTAATAAACATCCTAGCAGGTGTTCTGAGCAAAACAGTTTGGAAACAACATGCTGGGTATTGATTTCAGAAAGTGATTTGATAAAATCATCAATCAGGCTGACAAGTAGTCTGATTTCATGCATCTTTGAAAAGCCTGTTAATAAAATGATCTCTCCACCACCATAAATGATGCCTATAATTTCATGTTCAGATTGCTAAGATTGTTTGACTAAAAAACAACAATTTAAACAGATGTAGAAGCATTATTGATTAACAGGGATGGTACTCAAGCAGAGATTTTTTTTTTAATCATCCTATAGATTAGAGACCTCATGCCAGGGTTACAGAATTGTATGTATAGTCTTTTTACCCAGTCTCTCAACTGTTTTGACTCACTACTACCCTGTATAACTCTCTAAAATTCATTTTTGGTTTTAACTGACAAAGTTTTCAAGATTTTATTAAAAAGTCTGTTTTTCATATCAAGAATAAGGCTGTTTAGGGCACACTCCAGTTGTAATGCAGCAGAACACTGTTAAATTGAGTGAGGTATCGTAAACATATTTAAGCCAAGAGTGTGTACTATGTGATTCCATTTATATGAAGTAAAATACAGGGAAATTAATCTATGCTAGAAATCAGGGTGATGTTTACCATTGGAGGACAAAACTAATCTATTCTAGAAATCAGGATGATGTTTATCCTTGGAGGACATAGCATGGCTAGTGACTGAAAGGAACGTGAGGTGGGGCTTCTGAGGTGCTGGTGATATTCTGGTTCTTGATTTGGGTGCTGGTCACACAGGTTTGTTTTGTTTATGAAAATTAATTGAGCTGTACATTTAGGATTTTGTGTACTATTTGAACTTACGTAGTACATCAGTGAAAAGCTACCCCCCAAAAAGCAGACTAGCATTTAAGTTCTATATTTTTAACTGAATCACTTGCTTTACTTCAGTGTTGCTGTTTGTATATTGAGACTTAGATTTCCTCATTTCATATTTATAGCAGTAAAATATTTTTCTGAAATTAAAAAATACAGTATTCTTTATCTAAAGATACCTTCAAACAAAATTTCTGAAAGAGGCTGTTGCTTTCATGAGGATTCTTGGTTATTATAATGGCGGGATATGTATTATATATATAGCACTTTAAAAGTATTTTATCAGTTTTCATATATTCTCATTATTGATTGAGAATAGTCAATTTTTTCAGTGTTTCAGGAGCTGAAAAAAGATAGTGTTTTCTCATAAAATAGTTTTTGAAGCAGACCAGTATTATCTTTATGATTGGTGGCCTCAGTCATGGTTAGGGTAAAAGGCTTAAGGAAAGTCAAACAACAGTTGGATAGAAGAGAACTCAGAATTATAAAGTTCTTAGACTGTCAATCAGGTGCCTGGCTCACTGAGCCCAAACCTGAAATATAACCTATGTGGGGCAGAAAAACTCATTGAAAGTAGGTGTAGGATTTTATTAGATGAAAATGGGCTTCTTACAGATTTTGGAAAATGCCACATGCCATTTGACCAGCTTGGATAAAAAGTACAGATAGGGGAGTTAAAGAGAATATTAATTCCTTTATACCTCCTAAGAAGTAAGAATACTTTGTTTATCTTATAGAATATATTGAAGAAAATAGCATCGGAAATAACTTAGCTTTCAATAAGTTTCATGTGAATTCTTACCTTTAGTGCTAAGAGCGTTAACAGGTTTTAGATACGCAAAAACACAGTTAACAAAAATTTTAACTTATACCACTAGTAATAAAGCCTATGTATAGAACACGATAGGAATGATTATACACTTGATTTAGATAATTTTAGCAGTTTAGGGTGTCTTTATTTATGAACCCTAAACATATCCCTTTAGAAGAAACTCTGAAGGAGATTAAGGCGCAGTCGCGCTGACAGTGGCCAAGAGCAGTTTCCCTGGATGATGGCACCAGGGAAACTGACACTCACCTGCTTAGATGACAGATGTGGTGAGGTTTACAGTCTACCTTTCCTGGTAGTAGTGGTTTAGAAATTACATACCTTACTGCAGAGTCATTGTTTTCACAGGTCAGGAATGGAAGGGGAGGGAGTCTCTATTACATTCCTTCTGCTTCTATCAAACCTTTGAGGCCCCTTAGCACCTCAGCTTGTTAGCAGCTAACAGTGCAGTGTTTTGCATACTCTTGTACATGTTTGCAATCAACAGGACTGTCTTAACTGAAGAAAACAGATGAGTCTGGGAAAATTCTGCTCCCAAAATACAGTTAACTAAACTAACCTCCCTTCTTTCAATTCATAATATCTTTGCACTAATGAAAAATGTAACATTTTAATTATATTTATGCTGAAGATTTTGTGTCGCCATTTCATTATCGTTGTTCTTACTTTTACCCTTTTAATCTTTTAGATCCATGTAAAGGCTCATTTTGACTATGACCCCTCAGATGACCCTTATGTTCCATGTCGAGAGTTAGGTCTGTCTTTTCAAAAAGGGGATATACTTCATGTAATCAGTCAAGAAGATCCAAATTGGTGGCAGGCCTACAGGGAAGGGGATGAAGATAATCAGCCTCTAGCTGGGCTTGTTCCAGGTAAGAGACAGTATAGTAGAAAGTACAAAGTTTAAAAAAACATTTAAAATACAAATCTTCAAAGAGAAAAACTCACTTTTTCATGCCTTTTAAAAAATGATGTAAATACTTTTTCACGTCGTTGATTTTTATGTTGTATCTGTAACATAAGTATCTTGAATATAAATTAACCAATTTGTTGGGCTTTAGAATGGAATTACGATATAATCTCGTCAGCCAATCCCATGTTGTACTACATTCACTGTAGGTACATTGAGACTACCCTGTTTTCAAGCAACGAAACTTGTATTGAACAACAAAAGCATCAAGGCAACAAAACTTATACTATAACAGGAGATTATCATCAACTGGAGCATCAAACTTGATATCTAAATAGGAATTTGTGAAGGTGCATCACTTTATAAGGAATCAGGAGAGTAAGACTACTGAATTTATCTCTCCTAAGATATCTTAGGGTGGAAATAGGATGCCCCCAACTTTTCATTGAAGAAGACTCTCTAATTTAGACTATACTAAAATAAAACTTTAGCTCACATTGGACATTAAGATTATTAAGGGAACATATTTCTTCTGAAGAGTGAAGATGATGCTTAATGGAATGAAGTGTATAGATGTAATTTTTCCTACAAATTGTTCCTGCAGTTCCCAGGATGTGGGTATGGTGGAATGAGGGAAACAGAACCAAGGAAAGTATAATAAGATATTAGTGAAGGCAAAGGAATACTCACAGAATGATGAAATGGGAATAAAGTGATAATTCATTGGCTTATTCACTCAAAAAATACTGTTATATCAGCTGTATAAGGCACTGAGATAAGCTTCTCTTCCATATTTGACTTTAAAGCATATCCGTTAATACTTTAATTATACATTAATGTAAAACAATGTTTTTTTTTCCTTTTTTGTGTGCCCTACTTTATAATACTTACATGGAATTGTCTGTTACAGTACTTTGTACTGTATATTCTCAGTTTGTAAACTTCTAGGCCAGTGACTACATTTTACTAATTCTTTTAAATTTAGGGCAGTATCTGCTAAATTAATAAATAGGTGGTTTTTAAAAATAGTTCTGCCAGAACTGGTGCTTCTGATTAGACCTTCTAAGGCTGTTTTTTTTTAAAAAAACTCTTCCAAGCCTTGACTTTTGCCTATAACATTTTTTAGGGATTATACCTCCTATTAAACCTTAAGATTTTAAGCATAACAGATCTGGCTATAGAATTTGGCTTACAATGACTGTGACTACAAGTAATATATTATGTGTATAATAAAGTCACAGCCACAAATCATCTGCTTTAAAACCCCAAAGCTGGAGATTCTGTGTATACTGACGCATATATCAAGGAAGGAGGAATGGGCTTCTTATATTAAGTTCAGAGGATGATACTGTACCCTTGATTCTTCACAGTAACAGTTACAGGAACATTCCTCTAGAATCCTGGGGTACTGGGCAGCCATTTTGGTTCATAGTGCTTGTGCCAGATATCAATTTGATATCTTTCACCATGTCAGCTTTAGCCCATAAATACTTAGAACTAATATCTATTGACTGATTGATTACATTGAGTTTCTGAAAATAGATAGATAAATCAAGGAAGTTTTAATGATACCATTTGTAAGTCTTTTTATAGGACAAATAAATGGACCCACGTTAGTTTGAGTTTGACGGTTTTCTGTCAGGAGGATTTCTAAGAGGTTATAATGTCCATCTCCCACTAATGTCTGCTTCTATTTCAAAAACAGTCTACATATGTGTGTACTATAAAAATGTGCCATAGCAGTACATTACTGTAATGTTTTTAAACATTTTAATATGTAAATTATTTAAATTATTTTGTTCTTTTTTTCTAAATCTGTTGAAGTCAAATACTTTTTTAAAAAATGTAATGCTCTTAAAAATTTCCCTATAGTCATAGCTACTTGTTTTATCTAGAAACACAATCTGTACAGCTTCTGGAGATAACTTGATTTCTTTTAATGTTTTTTATGTATATCAAACTCAATACTGTTTTTGCTTGTGCTCTTATAAAATGCACTAAGTTCAACAGATTATCCCAACATCATAGATGGAATTTGCTTATTGATTTTTAAGAATCTCTGGCCTGAAATGGAAAGAATTAAATATAAAAATTAAATATAAAAGTAGAACTCTAATTCAGAATTTTCTAATTAAAGCCACTTTTATCCTTCAGAAAAAAAATACATTTGGTTCTAAGGTAGATGTCTGAAAAGAACATGAAAATCAGAAACCTTGAAAGCCTCCTATATTTAAAATCTTAATCCTGAGAGGAAAAATGTAATAGGTTTTTCATTTATTTGTATCATGGGTAGCTTAAGGTAGAAATGAAAAATCTTTAAAGCATATACATACATACAAAGAAAAAGAGGGATTGAAAATGATAAATGCAAGGGAATATGTTGAATGGTGTCTTGGAATCAAAAACTGGTGACTGTTTACATATTATTTTGGAAAGTTAACTCGTAGAATTAATTTGCTTGATTTGCAATAATTCAAATGATCAGAACCATTGTAACATCCAGCACAGTGCTTTCCACATAGTAGATGCTAAATGAAAACTTTGTAAAAATTGAACTATTAAATTTTGTAGCACTGGTTTGTTATTTATCTTTTTTAATAGATGATATATAGTCCAGTAATACATGTTCTAGGATTGATTGAGAGCAAGGTGGAGACTTAATACTTTAACTGTTTGGAGCGTATAATCATAGTTGACATACTCTGATGTGGTGGCAGGAGGATTTAGAAGGGAATATAAATGAAGAGTTACTTCTGGTGGTGTCCCTTGATTTAAAAAAAAATACTTCTATCCTTTTGACTTAACTATTTTACTCTTTTTCCTTTCTGCTTATTAGGGAAAAGCTTTCAGCAGCAAAGGGAAGCCATGAAGCAAACCATAGAAGAAGATAAGGAGCCAGAAAAATCAGGTTGGACACTTATATTTGACATTGAGGTTTCTTGGGTCTTCATCTGGAATCAGGTTTAGATTTACATATCATAACTGTCAAGAAAGATGTATTCATGGCAAGAGTGATGTGAGAAGCAAAACTGATTACCTTAGGACTGTAAAGGAAGGAGAGGATTTAAGTATTAAAGATTATCTATCTGTGATGTGAGATTAATGGAAAATTATAACTACTTCTCTGAAAAATAGTTCTTCTATGAACAATGTAACATGTGTCTATAAATTTAAAACTATTTGAGTTCTTCTATTTGAAATATGTAGTTTTATTCAAGGAAACAAATACCACATTTATACTTACGTTTTTTATTCTCAACAGGAAAACTATGGTGTGCAAAGAAGAATAAAAAGAAGAGGAAAAAGGTTTTATATAATGCCAATAAAAATGATGGTAAGTTCCACTCTCAGATATAGTTGTATTTATATCCGAAAGAGGTCCATATCTAACACTTGAAAGAAATTAAATTGATATTTTCAGGGAATTTTATTTCTGGTCTTGGCCTCTTAATGTAACATGTGTGCTTAATAAAGCCATTTAGCAGAAATTATTTTCTTTTGGAATCCTATGAGGAATGCACAGTTTTAAATTCTGAGAAAAACTGGTAGAAAAATTATAGTACAATTTAGCATGTACAGTGTTATATTGATAGTTTCCTCATAGATTTTTTTCTACTTAAACTCTTTATTTGCAAAATTAATACATGTTTCTAACAGATTCTAACAATATAGCTGTATTTTAAGTAAAAAATGAACATTTTTGTCTACAGTAACTCATGTCACCAAGGCAAGCCATTGCATAGAGCCTGCTGGCTGAGTCAGGCACACAGGAGAGTTTTCTGTTCTATTTTAATTTATTGTTAAGATTAAAAATATTTTAAGTTGTAGCTTCTCTTAAAATCAAAAGCTCTAATAACACTGGGCTCATATTCCCACATGACACTGGTCTGCTGGACCTGAATGATATGCTTTTGCCTTTATACTGGGCACCTACTTAGTTCAGCAGTCTCCGCCACATCCAATTTTTTATAAACCCAGCCTGATTTAGTGCTTTCATTACCTTCTTGGTTGGTCCTTATGGGCTTTAGAATTTGCTACCCCTTCTTTAATTCACATTAGAAACAAGCCAAATAATAAAGCAAAGGGAGTCTTTAACTTCTTACACAATTTATAAGGCTTATTTTTATTCTCTCAATACCTTGAAAATTTCTTAAGTGGCATAAATTGAACTAGTGAAAATAAAATGTTATAGATTATTGGAAAATTTGATACAAAACTAAACCTGAGATTCCATCTACTATAATAAATTTTTTTCCCAAAATAAACATCCTTAATGCTAATTGATAGATTATGTAGCTAAGAAGATTTATTGGAATTTTAATCTTTTCCTCTATACTTGGGTAAGTGATTAATATCTGTTTCTTTATCTTTTGAAATACACTAAAATTAACTGGTTCAGCTCTAATAGCTGTTATATTATGATATATCTACGTCTGTGAATCAAAATGCTTCCACAGTCTGTACATGTTAGAAGAAGGAACTTAGATTTTTCAGAGGGAAAAGCGTTTTGAGAAGGGAAGGAATTACATTTCTGTTCATAGTGCTGTTATCATAGTTAACATTTTTATTAATAACTATCATTTATAATAACTTCTGTTCCAGGGGCGGTAACCTTCATCCATTTAGTTCTCAAAATAAATTCCTTGAGATTACAGATTAATGAATTCAAGTTCAGATGTGAAAGTGGCCTGCTTAAGTTCTTACAGCTAATACATGGTTGAGTTGGAGTTTAAACAACTAGAGTTTGAGTTCCTGCTCTGTGCTCTGTGCTAAGCACTGACAAGATTAAGATGGTCCCCTGCCCCCATGGAATTTATAGCTGACGGTCTGACTACACATCTGATGCTCTTACCCAGTTAGGTGAAGTAATATGATTGAGAAGATAGCAGGTCACTAGTTGTCTGCCTTTGTTCTTACCACTTGACAGCTCTGATTTCATCTGGATTATGGGCTTTAGGAATGTTACCCCACCTGTTATAATTTATACCTCTTCTTGAATCATGATCTCAGGTTAGTATTAGTATTCCAGGATAAAGTAAACATAAGTGTAGAAAGTTGGATAGCATAGATATGCTGTGTTTTCAAGTTATATGATCACAGAAAAGTATTCCAGCTTTCTCTGATAACACTAGTTGCAGCACTATTTGTAAATGTTTGTCTATGCCAGGTATTGTTTGCAGCATATACATTGTCTTCTCCTTAAACCAACCCTCTAATTAAACTATTAGTATCCCCATTTTACAAAAATGACAGATATTATTCTCATTAGTTTATGCCTTGGTGCCTCACCCTCTGTCAAAGTATTGGCTGCAAACTAGCTATTTGATATGAATCAGTATAGTTATATTGTATTAAACATTCAAACACAGTATGAAATGAGAAGCAATAAACATTTCTAGAAGCATTAATATATTATTTGATTTATTTTCATAATCCTGGCAAGGATATAATGACATGGGAAAATACTCATGATTTTCCATATTACTGTCTTGATCCCAAAAGTTAAGCATTTTTAATGATAATAACTTGTGCTTTTTTTCAATTTTTTGAAAGATCTATGAGTATATATTTATTACATGGCAATAATTCTGTCTGAAGGGCTTAACTTTTTCTTTTTCAAAGATTATGACAATGAAGAGATCTTAACTTATGAGGAAATGTCACTTTATCATCAGCCAGCAAATAGGAAAAGACCTATCATTTTGATTGGTCCACAGAACTGTGGCCAGAATGAATTGCGTCAGAGGCTCATGAACAAAGAGAAAGACCGCTTTGCATCTGCAGTTCCTCGTAAGTTTGGATGCATTCCCATTTTCCTGTGCTTTTCAGCTTACTACCTTAGAACCTAACTGTGTAGGGAAGTTTTTCACCCATTTCATCAAAAGAGTGTTGTCCAAGAAAGAGGAACTTTGTTTTAACCAAATCTTTTGAGAATTTGCTATTAAAGATAGTCACTCTTGATAAATATACATTTTCTCTAAGAGTATGGTACTAATTACTTTCTAAATGAATTTCAATTTGGGCCTCTTACAATGCCGTGCTCAGTATGGAATCAGCTCCTGTTTTTTTAACTGATGCAGAAGATAGAAATTTAGACCTAATTTCTGAATACAGAAGTTCTGTTTAAAGATTGTATAGTACCTAATCTTATGGAAAAACTGAGCGATAGTATTTTATTTTACTTTTAAAATTTATTTATTTATATTTATTTTTGGCTGCGTTGGGTCTTCGTTGCTGCACGTGGGCTTTCTCTAGTTGCAGCAAGTAGGGGCTACTCTTTGTTGCAGTGCGTGGACTTCTCATTGCGGTGGCTTCTCTTGTTGCAGAGCAAGGGCTCTAGGCACGTGGGCTTCAGTAGTTGTGGCACGCGGGCTCAGTAGTTGTGGCTTGTGGGCTCTAGAGTGCAGGCTCAGTAGGTTGTGGCGCATGGGTTTAGTTGCTCCACGGCATGTGGAATCTTCCCAGACCAGGGCTCAAATCCGTGTCCCCTGCATTGGCAAGCAGATTCTTAACCACTGCGCCACCAGGGAGGTCCCCAGAGTGATAGTATTTTAAATGAAATGCAAGATGAAGTAATTTGGAGTGTAAGCATAAAACATATTAAAGGTAATGGTTATTAAGATAGTAAAAACACAGTTTTGTTCATTTCTCAATCTAGAAATAAAACCAGTCAATGTTAAATTAAACACATGGGGGTCTAACATTTCCTTAATTCATTATTTTTAAATTTGTATTACAAAATAAACATTTTTTCTGACTAACAGAATTATCCCTCATCCTTACTCTGATCCACGTCCATTATTTTTACCTGATTTTGTTTGCCTAGATACAACTCGGAGTCGGCGAGACCATGAAGTAGCCGGTAGAGATTACCACTTTGTTTCACGGCAGGCATTTGAGGCAGACGTAGCAGCTGGAAAGTTCATTGAGCATGGTGAATTTGAGAAAAATTTGTATGGAACCAGCATAGATTCTGTACGGCAAGTGATCAACTCGGGCAAAATATGTCTTTTAAGTCTTCGTACACAGGTAAAAACTATTTTGGTTTAGGGTGTTGAACTTGAGGACATTTTTCACAGAGTAATTTTTAGTGGGAACTGTATTTTGGTCCAAGAACCACAGGACATAATTAAGTTCTCATACAGTTTTTTCACACTGATTCCCTACGAATTTAGGTTGCTAAATCTCTTTCAGTTTCCTCTGAGGGGAAAATACATATATTCCATACTTACATATACACATGTACATGTTTTCTGAAACTTAAAATACAGTAACTGTAGTGCTGGTATAGTACTTTAGTATTTTAAAGGTTATAAAAGAATTTCCCTTTCCTGATTCTTATATGAGAAAAATTAGAATAATTAGAGGTCATTTTTATGGTTTTAAATGACGTAGTTCAAGTATTAGTAAGTATCATTATGAGTGCTGGGTTGTATCTAACGAAATGTCCACTGTTCTGTTATCTGTCATACAAAAGAAAACCTTCAAAAATTACTAACAGTTGCTTTTTAGATTTCCATTAAAGATAAAATAATTTTAGAAATTTGGGATTTTTAAGATTGTGTTTGTTGTGAATTTTTTTTCTTTTTGTACATTGTACAGCTTTAGCATAAAACTTTCCTTAATGTCGTGGAACCTACTGTGTATGTCAACTCACGAGACATAGGTAGTGGTCATTAAAGAGATGTATATGAAAGAGAATTGAGGGACTTCCCTGGTGGCGCAGAGGTTAAGAATCCGCCTGCCAGTGCAGGGGACACGGGTTCAAGCCCTGGTTTGGGAAGATCCCACATGCCGCGGAGCAACTAAGCCCGTGCACCACAACTACCGAGCCTGCGCTCTAGAGCCTATGAACCACAACTGCTGAGCCTGTGTGCTACAACTACTGAAGCCCATGTGCCTAGAGCCCGTGGTCCGCAACAAGAAAAGCCACCGCAATGAGAAGCCCGCGCGCCACAACGAAGAGTAGTGCCCCCTGCTCACCACAACTAGAGAAAGCCCGCGCACAGCAACAAAGACCCAACGCAGCCAAAGATAAATAAATTTATTTAAAAAAAGAAGAGAGAGAGAGAGAGAGAATTGATTCCAAAATGGCTTTCCTGAAATAGTAATTAGGTTTTCTTTATTTTTTAGTGAACAAAAGAGCTTCTTAGTCTCTGCTGTTTCAACTATAAATGTCAGACTTAAGAGAAGGATTGATGTTTTTACTAAATTCCTTCAGAATTCTTTATATTATTTTGGCTAACAAATTTACCAAAGGACTTAGAGTAGTTAAGCATATTGTCTTAATTACTGTTTTTAAGATAGAAAAGGACATGTCCCTATAATCCCCATTTTTGTAGAGTGCTTCAATTTAGGGACACACATTCATGCAAAGGCAAGGTGAAAACCACAGTCTCTTAATTCAGACAGTATGCTTTTTCTTCTTGGATGTGCTTTTCCAGAATTTTCTTTTGTATGTGTATGTGAAGTTTTTCTCTGATTCTTTTTGCATTTAGACCCTGGCACATGGTAAGGTGACTGCTCATTTGTAATTCCTTCAAAATGGATTTTTAATATGGTTATTTTAATCTGTGTGTGATCTTATTAGCAGGGTATTTTATCATCACATAGTTGTAATTCTTCATTAATTTTATTTCATTACATATAAAGAGTAAGCCAATATTCTATGTGTGTTATAGGTACACAATATATTCTTATATTGAATGGTTAAGATCTATCTTTTCTTTACAGTCATTGAAGACTCTCCGGAACTCAGACTTGAAACCATATATTATCTTCATTGCACCTCCTTCACAAGAAAGACTTCGGGCATTATTGGCCAAAGAGGGCAAGAATCCAAAGGTAAAGTTATTATACTGTCATACTATTCCATTGAAAGTAACATGAAACAGTCATGGCTTAATATGTCACAGTGCTTAAAAACTACATCAGGCTTCCCTGCTGGCGCAGTGGTTGAGAGTCCGCCTGCTGATGCAGGGGACACAGGTTCGTGCCCCGGTCTGGGAAGATCCCACATGCCGCGGAGCGGCTGGGCCCGTGAGCCATGGCCGCTGAGCCTGCGCGTCCGGAGCCTGTGCTCCGCAACGGGAGAGGCCACAACAGTGAGAGGCCCGCGTACCGCAAAAAAAAAAAAAACTACATCAGCTTAGGCTTTCAAACGGATTATTCTTTCTGCCATATCACTTTCCCAAAACTGCCACAGTTGCCTCTGGTTGGACTTCAGCAGCTCTCCAAAGCAGGGGGCTTCTCTTGTTGTTCTGCATACATTCTCTATTATCACTCCAAATGTATGGTAGGAATACATACATTTTTATGTATTCCTACCATATATACATACAGTAATACATACACCTTTGGCATTTCTTAAAACTTCCTTACCCTTCTTCACACAGATCTATGTTATTTCTAACAAGGATTAGGTAACACCCTCCCCCCACACCAAATATTCTCAGCAGATTCTTAGGGATTACCCACTTTTATCTGCAGATATTCCACATATGCAAGGAGCCAAACTTGAGTCCTCTTGCTTTTCTCTTCTTTTTTCTCATTGAAATTTTATGTTCTGTTTGTCTTCTGCCTTTGATCTTTTTGTATGATCTGAAATGGAAAAATGTTTTTAGTTATTTTTTTTTTTTGCCAGAATATAGTCAAGTTTTATTTTATATGTTCTAAGGTACAAACATATGATGCCAGAGATTGTACTTTAAATTTGGCATTGAAAAAATATAATTTGGAAATATAAATAATTATTCAAAGTTCCATAATATATTACTCCTCAGATTTGAAATTCAAAATCTGGCGTTCCTTTCCTATGCTCCAAGATATCAATCAGCATGAGGTTGTGAATCTTGTGTTGCAACATGTAGCAGAGAATTCATCTTTGAATCCTTTAACTTTGAGTAACACTTAGTTTTCTTTAGTTTCATAGCAGAAAATAGCTGCTCACAAACATAAGTACTTCCAAACATGGACAGAACCTTTGCATAATGGTTTTTATATTTAGGGTAACCTCCCAAGATATCTGTAGAATTCTGGGATTCCAACGTTATCATATTTGGCTTTCAGTATAGTGTTGACCTGCAATTCAGTAACTTCCATTTGTAGCTCTTTATTCACATTATTAATACTAATTGAGAAAAGGGAACTAAACAAGATTAGTTCATTCTCATAAAGTTGGAAAAGTCAGAGAACGTTTTTTGGAATTGAGTCTTCAACTCTTTAATTTGGGGAATGTAGTTCAGGCTGTCATTTTCATTTTCAAAAACTAATTTCATCGTAGGAAAGTGGGCCAGGTTGTTCCTTCCCAAATGAGTCTACCAAAGACAAAATTTCACTAGGAATGAGCCAACTGAATCATACATTTGTGTCACCACTTGTGAACGCCTTTGCAGAGAAATATCCAGCATGTTTAGATATGTTATAATAATGTCAACCAAAAAGGTTAAGGCTCTGAGCCAATCTTTGCTCGTAAGCTGAGGCTCAGATTTTCCTCTAGAAAACATGAAAAAGTCAGTTTCCTCCAACTGTTCAAAAATCTGCCTTAGGACTACACCACAATTCAGCCACTTAAGTTCCACAGAGCAGAACATGTTTCCATATTGTGTGTCTAACTGATTAAACACAGCACCGATTTCTGTGGTCTGAGCCATGGGAGTGTATCCAGGTTATGGTATAAACTATGTCCATGATGTGATCCATTTTTAATCTTTTAGCACAAAGTGTCTCCTGGAGAATGAGACCATGCAGAGACTTAAGTTCCTTGTCTTGGCAAAGCCCTGACACTTTAGATTTCAGTTTTGTAACTAGTTCTTTAACACTAACCATCACAGAGTCACCATCTGTGCTAATACTTACCAACTTTGACCATAAGAACCTGCTGTATTAAAAAACTAAAATAAAATTCAAAAAAAAATATGAGACATGTTCGCTGGCTGTTCTTGAGGAGGATCACATATAATAAGGAAAACTAGATTGACAGTCTGTGAAACTTGGTGCCCAGTTAACTACTTTGGTAGACCAGAAATACTGTAGTGGTTCTAGGAGAGGAATGCACATAAAGGACCAAAATGGACTCCATTTTACTTGTTCAACCTAATTTTCTATTTTCTGACATGCACACTTATTTTTTGTTAGGTTATTCTTCTCCAGCAAGAATTTGATAGCATGCCAAGGGCCACATGCCGTTCCAAAACATGTTAAGCAACTTTCTTTTGGTTGGTGGTCTCTGCCAGGGCTCTCATGGAATTTTTTTACCTATTTTATTTTTGATATTTTAATATTTAATTGTAATATTTAATATTTAAAATATTTTTACCTACTTTATTTTTAATTCAGATTGAGTGAGTTCTAGAAAGAATACCTATTAACAGTTGACCCTTGAACAATGTGGGGTTTGGGCACCAAAACCTCCATACAGTTGAAAATCTGTGTGTAACTTATAGTTGGCCCTCCATATCTGCAGTTCCACATCCTCAGATTCAACCAACTGCAGACAGTGTAGTACTGTAGTATTAACTATTGAAAAAAATCTGTGTACAAGTGAACTGTGCATTTCAAGCCTGTGTTGTTCAAGGGTCAACTATATACATGCTTTTAAAGCAGGAACTTAATCAGTTACCACAATGTTTTAGCAGTATACAATGTGCTTGATTTTCTAATTATAGTTTTCTAATTTTAAAAAATTAACTTTATTGAGATTACTTTACATGCATGCATTTTAATTGTATAATTTAGTGAGTTTTGGCAAAATGTGTACCTGTGAAACCACCATGCCAATCAACATTTAGAACATTTGCATCACTCTAGAAAAGTTCTCTCATGCCCCTTTAAAGTTAATACCCCTCTACTCTTTCCTAGGTAACCACTTACCTACTTTCTGTCGCTATAGATTTGTCTGTTCTGGAAGTTCATATAAATGGAAACCATTTATAAGTTTAAGTTTATAACCATTTATAAGTAAGTTTAAATTTGTATCTAGCTTCTTTTAAAATAAATTATTTATTATTCATTTTTGGCTGTGTTGGGTCTTCATTGCTGCACGCGGGCTTTCTCTAGTTGCAGTGAGTGGGGGCCACTCTTCGTTGAGGTGTGTGGGCTTCTCATTGCGGTGGCTTCTCTTGTTGCGGAGCATGGGCTCTAGGCGCTAGGGCTTCAGCACCTGTGGCACGTGGGCTCAGTAGCTGTGGCTCACTTGCTCTAGAGTGCAGGCTCAGCAGTTGTGGCACACGGGCTTAGTTGCTCTGTGGCATGTGGGATCTTCCTGGACCAGGGCTCGAACCCGTGTCCCCTGCATTGGCAGGTGGGTTCTTAACCACTGCGCCACCAAGGAAGTCCTGTATCTAGCTTTTGATAAGTATAATGTTTTTAAGAGTCATCTATGTTGCATCTAACAGTAGTTCATATCTTATTGCTGAGTTGTGTACCATGATCTAAATATATCACAATTTGTCCATTCACCAGTTAAAAAACATTAGGGTTGTTTCCAATTTTGAGCTGGTGACTAAAGCAGCTCTAAACATTCATAGTTTTTTGGTGGACATATGTTTTCATTTTTCTTGAATTGCTGGATCAAGATGATAAGTGTATGTTTTAAGTGTATAAAAAGTACAAAACTATTTTATAAACAGTTTTCCTTTCGACACTCTCACTTTGGTTCCATTTGCTCTACATCCTTACCAACTTTTGCTGCTGTTGTTTTGTAACAACTTTTTAGTCATTCTAATAGGTGTGAAGTGTTACCGTTGTGGTTTTCATTTGCATTTTCCTGATGACTAATGATAGCATCTTTTCATGTAGTCATTTGGACAAATTCTTTTGTGAAATGTCTCAAGTTTTATTTTTTTTAATTGAGTTGCTTTCTTGTTGAATTGTAAAAATTCTTTATATATTCTGGATATAAATAGTTTTTCAAACTCTTTGTAATTTAAAAACATATTTTTTGAAGATCAGAATTGTTTTTAATGAAGTACCTCTGTCCCTTGGTATGCATGGGAGATTGGTTTCAGCACCTGCTGCGATACTAAAATGGAGGATGCTTAAGTCCCATACTTGGCCTTCCATACCACAGTTTCATGTCTTCAACCAACCATGGATCATGTAGAACTCTATTTATTGAAAAACATCTCTGTATACACAGTTCAAACCTGTGTTGTTCAAGGGTCAACTGCATAATTTTTTTCATTTTTCTTATGGTTAATGATTTTTGTGTATTGTCTAAAAAAATTTGCCTACTCCAAGATTATAAAGATTTATTCTGTATTTTCTTCTAAAAGCTTTCTTGTATTAGCTTTCCCTTTAAGGTCTATAATCTATCTCAAATTAATCTTTATTTTAGTGTGATGTAAGGGTTTGTTTTTTTTTTTAATCACACATGGCTATCCAATTGCTTTAGTATCATTTCTTGAAAAAGGCTATCCTTTTTTTCCCACTGAATTACATTGGCATCTTTGTCAAAAATGACTTGACCAAATACGTAGCGGGGAGGGATTATTTCTGGACTCTATTCTGTATTTATGCTGAATCACATTGTCTTGATTACTGTAGCTTTATCTTTTCTCGAAAAATGGTCATTAAAAGGAATGAAGTACTGATACATGGTACAACATGGATGAACCTTGAAAGCATAAGTAAAAGAACCCAGTCACAAAAGACCATATTTTGTATGATTCCATTATTTGGAATGTCCAGAATAAGCAAATCTATAGAGACCTGAAGTAGATTAGTGGTTTTCCTAGGGCTGGGGGTTGGGAGAAAATGGGGAGTGGCTGCCAATGACTGTGGGGTTTTGGAGGGAGCGGGGTGAGGGGGGATGGAGGGTGATGAAAATGTTTTGAAATTGATTGTGGTGTTGATTGCACAACTCCTCTGTGACTATACTAAAAACTATTGAATTGTACATTTTAAGTGGGTAAATTGTATGAATCCCCCATTGAATTGCTTCCAGTTCACCATTAAATGGGTGAATTGTAAATGAATTATATCTCAAGAAACCTGTTATCTGGGCAAAATAAATCCCAGTGGGCTTTTCTCTGGAAATTGAAAAGATTATTTTAAAATTGTATCGAAATTTTAAAGAATAACCAAAACACTTTAGAAAAAGAAATAAGTTGGGAGACATTTTTGTTAATTTTCTTTATTGTTTGACTATTTTCCATTTAATTGACTTATTTTTATTCTTATACTTACGTTGGCTTTAATTTGCACTTGCTCTAGTTTCTGAAGAAAATTAGATGATTTTTAAACCTTTCTTCTTTTCTAATATAAAGTTATAAATTTCCTTCTAAGTAGTTCTTTAGTTGCATCCTACAAATTAAGGTTATATTTTTCATTACCATTTTGTTAGAAATATTTTCTAGTTTCCTCTGTCATTTTCTTTAACCCATGGGTTATTTAGAAGTATCTAATTCCCATCTGTTGGAGATTTATAAAATATTTTATTGATCTACAATTCCATTGTGGTAAGAGAACATACTCTGTAAGATGTCAGTCTTTCAAATCTTGGTGAGTCTTATTTTATGACCCAGTATCTGTTCTATCTTGGTGCATGTTCCTGCACACCAGTAAGAATGTATATTTTGCAGCTGTTGGGTAAAGGGTGGTGTATCTGATTGCCTTTTATGTTTTATCTTCTTTGGTATTTAATAGTGTTTTATCACACAGTAGAAGTGTTGAGTAAAAACAAATTCTCAATTTTAACTCTGTGAGATAGTGCTAACTAAGAAAGTGATGGTGTTCCTCACCAAATGCAAAATTTAAATAATCAGTTATTTCATTGTACTGTGAATCTGTTCTGCTGTAATGGGGGCTTGAGAGTGGTAAACTAATAGTATGAACTATTATGGTCAATTTGGCCTATAGATAATTTTTTCAGGCCAAAGATATTTGAGCAAAAACATTTTGTTTCAATTTCGTCATGAATTGTAATTTGAAAAATTAAAACATAAACTACCAAGTAAATAAGTCATTTTGGCAAAAGATGAATACTTAAATTTGATAAAGAAAAACTAGGTGGATTAGATATTCATGTGAATCTATGTAAGACGTGGGGCTTAACATTTATATTTCAAATCTAGTAACACAAGGTTTAGAGTCTACCTTGAATTCTAGAATGTTCTTTCAATAATCTTCAGCTTTGAGTAGACATAAGTTTTAACCAGAATGTCACAGTATGTTCAGTTACAGTGGTGTAGTAGAGTCCCTGCTGGGAAACAAAGGATTCTGTGTACCAGAGCCAGATGCACAACATTCCAGAACGAAAATTAGAGGGCCACACAAGAAACTAATTCAGGACAAGCCAGAGCTGTCATCTTTTTTCCTTGACTTATGTTTGTTTTTATCTTTAATATCCCATAACTTAAAGACAATGATATAAAATTAATACTACTTAACACTATGATATATGATCTTATGTTACATGATAAGGAAATAAGAGAGGGAAGAAAACAAAGATATTTTAATAAAAATGTATTCTGAAGTAAATAATGAAGAAATACTTATGACAACTACAGTCCTTATTTCTTTAACTGGTCACATGGTCATAGGTGGTATTTGTAACTACTTTCTTCTACTATGGTTTTTTTTTTTTTTTTTAACATCTTTATTGCAGTATAATTGCTTTACAGTGGTGTGTTTCTGCTATACAACAAAGTGAATCAGTTATACATATACATATGTTCCCATATCTCTTCCCTCTTGCATCTCCCTCCCTCCCACCCTCCCTATCCCACCCCTCTAGGTGGTCACAAACCACCGAGCTGATCTCCCTGTGCTATGCGGCTCTAGTGAGTTGGATGGACCTAGAGTCTGTCATACAGAGTGAAGTAAGTCAGAAAGAGAAAAACAAATACCGTATGCTAACACATATATATGGAATCTAAGAAAAAAAGGGTGATGAAGAACCTAGGGGTAAGACGGAATAAAGACACAGACCTACTAGAGAATGGACTTGAGGATATGGGGAGGGGGAAGGGTAAGCTGTGACAAAGTGAGAGAGTGGCATGGACATATATACACTGTCATATTTTTAATGTTTTCCTTCTGTTAAAAAAGGTCAGTTGAACAATACAAATTGTTTGGTATTGTGGGTCCAATATAGTATTGATGTGTGGCCTTTACGTCTGAGACATATGGACATTTAATTAGTTCTCTTCATCAACAGGGGTGATTTGGGGGCAGTTTCACTTTCTTGGACACATGTGCCTGATTATCAGAAGGTTCTCGATAAGTTTTGCATATAACCTTGCCATCTGCTTATCTGTGAAACAGCTGTTTCCTTCATGCATTATTTTAAAGTAGCCTGCTCTATATGGCTTCCCAAACTCTTCTTAGGATACTTGTTTTTGCATCTTGAAGACCTCCTTTGTGTATTGAAAGCAGAGAAGCAATTTTAAAAGCTATTTCCCCCCAAAAATATATTAATTAAAATCTTGGATTTCCAGCAGTGTTTTCATAGAAAAAGGTACCCATTCTGTTGATCCTTTTCTCATGATGTTTACTCTTTTTAACTCTGCAACAGATATAGAGGGCAGGGGTTCTTTATAAGAGCCAAGAGCAGGTGGCACTTGAGGTCCTGCCAGAAAGGTTCACTGTTACAGAAGATGTTATTTTTAGGAAGAGGTTATGGTGCCCTGAAATGTTTGAAAACGAACGTCTGTAGGGAATTCAAAGTAACAGTCTGTGCTCTTGAAGCCTCTTCTTGTGGATAAGACAGAAATATATAAAAACCTAAATAGCAGTATAAACAGGTTATATTGAGTTGCAAATGGTTCGCAGTGTCAGTGCTGAAGATACCAGAGCAAAGGAAATCCCTGTGGCCATGACAGGGTTGGGTTGAACACTGGAGACTGAGTATTTTGAGAGACAGAAGGAAAGCAGTGTTAAGGCCATTTCTTGTTCTTCAGCCATCTCTGACTCATTGTATATTTTGGTAAGGAATGGACTACCTCTTAATTTTTTTTTTTTTTTTTGCGGTACGCGGGCCTCTCACTGTTGTGGCCTCTCCCGTTGCGGACGGAGCACAGGCTCCGGACGCACAGGCTCCGGACGCGCAGGCTCAGCGGCCATGGCTCACGGACCCAGCCGCTCCGTGGCATGTGGGATCTTCCCGGACCGGGGCACGAACCCCTGTCCCCTGCATTGGCAGGCGAACTCTCAACCACTGCGCCACCAGGGAAGCCCCTACCTCATAATTTTTATCTTCTCTTTGCAGCCTGAAGAGTTGAGAGAAATCATTGAGAAGACTAGAGAGATGGAGCAGAACAATGGCCACTACTTTGACACAGCAATTGTGAACTCGGATCTTGATAAAGCCTATCAGGAATTGCTTAGGTTGATTAACAAACTTGATACTGAACCTCAGTGGGTGCCATCCACTTGGCTGAGGTGAAGGAAACATCCATTCTGTGGCATGATTGGACTTGATCTGGCAAACTGCCAATAGGAAGATAGCCCTGATACCTGAGCAAGTCTCTGAGAAGGTGGCAGGCAGTATAAATTGTAGACCTGTTCTTAGATCTTCAACTAGTGAGAAGAAAATCCCCTTAGGCAATTCATTAACAGCATTCTTTATTCTCTGTACATGGGCTTTAGAGGTTCTTGCCTCATTTGGGGATTTTAAATGGAAGTTTTCAACAGAGCAGTTCCATTTTATCCACATAAAAACCTTTTAATTCTGTTTTCATCTAACCAACTCTTTTCTGCCTAGTCATATTTCCATGAAAAACTTTTGTGTGTATACACAATGGTCCATGTCTCACATAGTAATAAATATTGATGTTATTTAACAGTTAACTTAAATGACTTCATGGGAATTTGTGGGTGAAGGGAAACTGCTTCTGTGCACTGGGCAAGACAACAGTATTTGGTTAGTCACCAGAACTACTTTAAAAAAAAATGGTGCCACTTTGGTCTGGAGCTGCTCTGTTGTTAGGTTTGAATTCATTTGTATGTCTTTTAATGCATAAAAACATTCCGTTAGAAGCACCAATTTTTTAGCCCAAACTTGTGGATCAGACTTCACTGCACATGTGAAAGGTTTATGCAACAGTCACACCTGTTTTAGACTCTGCTCTAAAACATGTACAACATATGCTGATCTTTTTAAAGGTATAATGGTTTTCTGAATTTTTTTCTTTAATCGTTGCAACGGATTGGGTAACTTTTACTTCCTTTTCCTGATCTGCATAGTACAATAGAATGTATAAGTTACATTTTTACGAATGGCAGATATTGATATAAACTCTGTTGACTGTTAAGTTTCTTCCTCATGATGCAAATAGTTTTTTACATGCATAAAAGGACATAGCACATTTGACAGTTTCTTCATTTTTATATATGAGCACAGTATAATTTGATGACTGTGCCATATATGTAGGTAATAAACTGGAATTTGTGATCAATACAGTTGCTGTACTGTATACTGATATTTAATGGATTGACAAATGGTCATTGATTACACTTGTTCAGCATTGGAATAAAATTATATGAGGGAAATGATATGACAATTGACTTTGAGATCAGAAGGAAAAGATGACCTGAAAGTCATTTGAACATTTTAGGAAAAGAACATTGCAGGGGAAAAGTTAAGCATATAGAAATAGGTTTTTATCCTGATAAGGTCTGCCTCTTATGATCAGAAGGCAACAAGCTAAATCATAAAACATTTAAGCTAATGAAACTTTCATACTGTCTCTATAGCTTGTAGCTTTAAAATTCAACTTCTGTAATTGGCATGGAAAGTTAATTTGTAGTATTTTCAAGGCTTAAGGGATGGTGTGATGTGTGACAAACAACCTCAAATGTGAATGTCTTGATTTTATTTATATGGTGACTTTAGCTACAATTCCTGTTCCCAAAGCTAAACACTGGAATAATACTGAATTGTCACTTAATTTAACATAAGCAACTGTTTTTAATGAGTAGTTTGTCTCAGTGTCATGTACATACTTGAGTTTTTCTCCTTTGCATAATATTATTTGAACAAATTGTAGACAGTTTATATGCTGCCTTTTTCTGTTGAAATTCACATGGCCTCAAAGTTGGCTGTGGAATATATCTTGTGTGGAAATACTTTCAAGATAATGTTCCTTAGGAAGAAAGTTAACATTCCTAGGTTGAGGTAAGGAATGCCATACATACTGTCTCTTCAGGTCTGAAACACTCCAGTTTATGGCAGGAAAATGCAAAGGTCACAGTGATTTTCAGCACTGAAAACAAGGCACTGTAAGTACTTAATCTTTTCAGTTTTCCAGTATACTTTCTCTTTAGGAATGAAAGGTAGTCTGTGGTAGACAGTGGAGTTTTGTGAGCTGCTTATCATAACTGACAACTATTTTCAACCCTACGATCTAAAACGTTTGCAGTTTGAGTCAAGTTAGAATGAGATTTCAGGCGGTGTCAGTAAGCGGCTGCCGCGCTAGTCCCTGAGTTACCTGTAGACCACAGGGCCAACACTAGGGCCATGTGCTATGCAGACTCAGGCATGGCTTTAACAAGCAAGTCCAAGTCCCCTACCGAGGCACATGCTATGCCGTAGTATACTTCTTGAAAATCTAAGCTGATGAGGTATTTTGGGGATCAGTTAAGTCCTATATATTTTTCTCCTTCCTCATCAGCAGTGGTAGAGGGATAGAAATGTTTATATCCCAACTTTCCTCAATCCTGGTGATATGGATGTGCTGATATTCGACATAGTCCCTACAAAGTGAAAACTGAGTTGTTGCTGACTTCCTTGAAAGAAAATGGAAAAAAGCCTTGCTCTCCACCTAGTTGTGCCCTACACCGCTCTGGCCAATTCCATTTCCTGTCCCTCTGTGGTTCTGATTGGAGACCCCAGTGTGGAGGGAGGTCTTAACCACTTATAGGAATGATACCAATCGCTAATGAAATGTACGTTAGTTCAAGTAAGGAAATAATCTTCCTTTACTAAATTTCCTTAAGTCAGAACAAACAGAAAGGAGAATAGTGTTTAGATTAATCCAGATTTGCTTTCTATGAAAATCTAATGTCTGGATTTTTTTTTTCTTTTTCTCATGGCCTAAGGAATAATTTGAATGTAATTCTGTGAATGTGTGTGGAAAATTTAAACCAGGGATTTAGCCTTAATAAAGGTAACCTTTCTGACATCTATTGTTAATTCTCCTTTGTACTCTTATCCTGCCTGTATCTGCACTCTGTTGTTTTGAGATGTAACAAACACTGCACATTGTAATGTAAAAATAAAAAGTAAAATTATATTTCAAATTTAAAAAGTCACTGAATACTTTCTCTTGCTGTGTTTATATCCTCTACCATTCAAGGTGTCAACACATCTAAAATGACCCACCCTTGTCTTCAAGTTTTGCCAGAATCAAGTCCGTTGGAACCTCTGGGTGAAACACAAATACGTTTTAATTTATTCTTCACAGTGGGGGAGTGCCCCCTACTGGCACAAATGTAGGTTCTGTTTCCTTAATTGTTTAAACTGTATTAAAGATGATAGATAGATAGATAGATGATAGACAACTTAAAGCTGCGAACTCTGGAACTAGTTTTCTGGGGAAGAAGGTACGTAATACTCAGGCGAATTCCACTACATGCAACCACCAATTTGAGAACACTGAGGATAGGATGACTTGTTGACAAATATATAACATATTTTCATTCTCCATTCTTCATCCCTCCCCTTTTTCTATAATACCTACTCTGTATCATCTCCCAAAGGAGGCCAATCATGTACCAGAAAGTGTTTGTTGTTACACATACACACACATGCTACCCCAGTCCAGCTTTCTATTCCTATTCCTGATCTACTCCCTTCCCATACAGCTCCAGTCACCCCAACCCTACACAACAAATTTTCTGTCCACTCTTGTCTCTTTCTTTTTAACAATATGCTAAACTGTAAAATCTTCTACACTTACTTATGTAGGGAGGGTAGCCAAAGCCAGTAAGTACCAGAGGTTTATGGTGCCACAGGAAAAACTCTAGGGTACTTCTCTGGCTTAGTTCCTTAAGTTGAACATAAATTTATCTAAATGAAAACCCACGAAACCTGGCTCTCTGCATCTACTTTCCAGCTAATTTTTGCCCCCTACAGAGCCGTACATACATACATACCACTTAAGAACCAAGGCTCTGAAATCAAGATACATTTGGCCTGCCTTCCACCTGCAAAATGGAGATGATGGTATTTATAACTCACTAGAGTGTTGTTGGGAGGATTAAATATTAAGCAGTTCATTGTTACCTATTTATTTTCAAGACTTACGAACTCAGTTGTTGGTTTTCCAATCACTACTGAATTTACATTGAATCTGAGATTTTATTGTGAGCAGCAACAGGATTTCCTAAAAATCAGCTCCTCCAGGACAGGCCTTATGTCTTTACCTTTACCCAAAGTTTTTAACATAGGGGAGGCAAAAAGGATAGAAGTTAAGGATGTAAAAATTCTGAAGGTAGACTGCCTGGATTTAAATCTGGGATTCACCACTTCAAGCTCATTGTGCCTCAAAATTTTCTTCTGTGAAATGCAGGATTAAAACAATATGTACCTCTTAATGGTTGTTGTGATGAGATAATAATAGATAAAACACAAATGTCTAATACCACTAAGCTATTTTATAGTAGGTCTTTGTTAAATGTATGCAAAATTATTTTAAAATTACCTACTTTAAAATTAGCCTATGCTGTGATATCAGTTGATTTAAACACAATACGGTTAAGGCTAGTGTCACAATTTCACTAATTAAAAACTGTTCCATGGCCAATCATGTCAAACAATGCCTATAACTGAGTGCAGGCAAGCCTGAGTAATCATGGATGGCTCACACCAGATCAAACTACTAAAAACCTCAGTCACCCAATATGGTCATTCAAATGCCTCAAGTTGTTACTGATTATAAAATACTACAGTTACCTTATTACTCTCAAATGGGAATTAATTATTTTTTCTTAGAAAAAACAGCAGTAATAATAAGCCCTCTTAACTCATTGGCAATCATATTTATTAGTATCCCAAAATTCAACAATCACTCACTCACCTCAGTAAGTTTATGAAGGGGGGAAAAGGGAAGCTACCCACTTCATACATGTCTGCAGAGAAAGCTCTTTTTGGATGCCAATCCCATGTGGTGATCTGAGCATAAGAACACAACTTAGCAGTAAATTCATTAAAAAAGGAACAACTCATTTTTAAATCATTTTACTGTATATTACCATAGTCACATTTGAATTGGCAGAACTGTTCCCATGACAGACAAGACAGACCTGTCATTCAAGGAAGAATAAGTGAAGGTTTTCATAATGTTTGAGGAGAAGTCCCACAGTAACTAACACAAGGATGGCTGCAGCAATCTCAGACAACGGTGTGCAAGTAGGTAGGAACAAAGGGTGTTCCAGCAGTAGCTGGCCTACGTGTGTTGGCCTGAGACCACTGCTGTTTCCTAAGGGGAATTTCTTAATATGTTGGTAAGCAGGTCACTTGCAACAGACATGTAAGTGGAGTAGGGTGACACTTCGCAGAATAAATTCTGTAAGTTTCTGGGCAGGTTCTCCAAATGTCATTGGTGATAAATGGTTGTTGAATTATGATTCTGCAAAGGTAATCCCATAAACAGACAACAGGGAATTTTACAACTGGTGAAATTCTTAGGCTAAAAATTAAATAGCCACACATACCAAACCTACACACCGTGAATTAAAATGATGCCATGTTAGGCCTTCTGAAGGAATCAGAGCAGGAAAGATTATTCAAAGAGAAGATCCTCATCCTTCTCTTCAGCCAGAAGATTAGCAGGTTCCATCACCTCTCCAGCTGCCTTCCGTTGTTCCAAGTCCTTCTCAGACTTTTCCTTGAGAATCTTTTTCTTCTCCTGTATTTTCTTTAACCTATAAAATAAAATAAAGGAGGGAATTTTCTGAATGCTGTTTTGGTACTAAGTAGAATTGATTTCTTCTAGTTTTGTAACAAGGATAATAAACACCTACAAAGTAGAACAAAATTCTACCTTTATTAATTTCAATTTCAGTAACATATTTATAACCCATTAAAAAAAAAAAAAAGATTTGAGGTAGAATACACACACATTTTAAGCTAATAACTGATTTCAAAAGCTCCTGTCTCAGGGTGAATAAACTTTGATGTCCATTCCCTGATAATGGAACAGGTTTTCAGCATTCAGACACTAAAATTTTGGATCATTCAATCTGGATTACCACAACCCTGAACATCAACTGAAGGACAAACTAAATTTTGCTAATTACGATTATAAATCATACTCAGAAGCTACTCAAGGTCCAAGACAGCTATGTCTTTCCTGAATACGCCTGCCTTCACCTATCTCCCACTTCTCTGAAACTGACACACTGACCCCTGCACACCACCTATTTAGTATTTATTGTCCCTACTAGCTCTAAATGTTCAGAGCTAATTCCTGTACAGGTATCATTTCTCTCCAAGTACTCTGACTTTCTAATGGTATGATTTATATTATTATGTAATGTCCCCAAGTACTTTATACCTTCTCCTGGAACATTTCCAACATGCAATACATATTTGTTGATTGACTGATTAATTCCAGTTTCTTTTTATGTGGGAGACACCCCATCTAAATCATTGTTTCATTTTAAAGAATTATCGAGGCTATTTATAGTTTCTCTGAAGGGCCTGAGTTTTCAGAGATGCCATATTTTAGGTGTGTGCAAAACTTGGCACAGATCTATCTCCACAGCCTTTGGCAATATTATTTCCTTGTTTCTTATCAGAATAAAATACAAGTTGTACTAATTCTTTTTTTTTTTTGCCCGCGCTGCACTGCATGTGGGATCTTAGTTCCCTGACCAGGGATCAAACCCATGGCCCCTGCAATGGAAGCGTGGAGTCTTAACCACTGCCAGGGAAGTCCCAAGCTGTGCTAATTCTAAAGAACATAAGCCAACATGTCTCAGCAAATCGAGCTTTTGGAATATGGAAAAACAAAAAATGATCAATAACTGCAAATTCCAACAAACCTATAGAACTCTTCTCTCTCTCTCTCATCCAGCTCTGTGATGATATAAGCAAGGGTACGTTCAATCCGGGGAATGATGACTAGGGTTTAAAAAATATATATATAGTGAGAACTTCAAATCTTTTTTCAAATTGCCAGTGCTCATTTGTATAACAGTAACTTATTTTTTCTAACTGTAAAATAAAGGTACATTTAATGCAAAAAACAAAAACACAGGGAAATAAAATGAAGTATAATCCAACCACTCTATAGTTAACTAATTATAAATATTTTGGAATATGCCCTCATACTGTCTTTTCTATGGACAGGTAACACTGGACCATGATATATATACAACACTGAATACACTGAATTTATATGAATATGTAACATTGAACCATATGTTACAAATAGATGTTATTTTAAATACAACAGCAATCCATTGTTAAAAACTGGAGCATTGAGCAGAGAGAATACAGTAAGTTGAATTTTGTGTCAATCATAAGGTTCTACTTTACACAGAATTTGCCTATTCTGCTTCTAGAATGTGAACTTCTTGTGAACTGAAACTGTTACCTTATCCATTTTGTTTTGCTTGCAATTCCATGCAAGAGGATGGCACAAGCAAGCAGTCAGGAAATGTGTTTTAAGTTTTTAAACAATGAGATAACTTCCTCTTTAACACTAATAGAGCCCAACCAAAATAATTTCCTTGCTGCTCAAATTTTGCTCCTTTCTTACTTTAAAATTGAATAAGTGTTGCTTTAATGAAAACTGAGTTTCTTAAGCAAAAAGTACTGTGGCAACATTCAGCAGTCATAGTTTTAAAATAATGAAATGAGAGATGGAAAATAAATGCATTCAATGGGAAAATTTATTTTTAGAAATCAAGAAGAACAGCAAGAGAACAGGACATAAGGCCTAAGAAAGACAGCTTTAAAGTTTAATACTTCATGTGTTCAAAAACATTTATCACTCAGTCATTGGAAAGAACTTACAAAAACATTAGGGCTCTTGAGAAATAGTTTCACCTTTTATTCATGAATAATCAGAAATGAGTAAAACATTCCGTACTTTTTAACTCACCACTCTCCTCTAACTACCCGCTAAATCATACACACACTTCTATCAAAGGATTTACTAACAGTTATCTGTATTACTGACTCACTGCCCTTCCTACTGTGGGCAGGGGCAACATCTTATTCAGCAGGTGATCAGTGCCTGATTCCTAGTAGGTCCGTGACAAATGTGGAGGTGCGGACAAGAGGATGGACAAAGAGCCTCACAGCAGCTTACACTCACCATGTTCAATGGCATTTACACGCCTGTTGGTTATCTTAATAGCTTCATCCAAAGTAACAAAGGAAGTCTAAAATAAGAGGATAAATTAATAATGTAAGCACAAAGTCTTCCTACTCATGCCCTGTCCACCACTTGCCTTCACTCAGCACTTGTAGAAACATTTGGAAACCAAGACTACTTCAACATACTTAAAGAACAGAAAATTCTTATGAGATTTCCATAGAGCTAACATGATTTCCATTCTATTAGAATTTGTTTACTTCAGACTCACCTGAAGTTATAAAGATGGCATGAGAAGAGAAACATACACTAATGACCTAGATATATATTAACTGGCTACAAAGCAGGGGGGGAAAAAAAAGGCTTTCATGCATAAACCATATTATATTTGCATTTAAATCTATATTGACTATTGCTGTTCTCACCTAGCCAAGAGTGAAACTATACCATTGCACAAACATTTTGTTAGTAGTAAAAAGTAGGGACAATGGTGCAGAAGCCACCATTTCAGAAACTTACCTGCAGCGAAGCTAGTTCCACCAGTAGTTCCACTGCTTTGGCATAATTCCTCTTCAGTTTAGCCAACTGTTCACCTCCTCTGGCTAAACCAGTCAGTTCATAACCTGAAAGAACCAGTCAGACAACATTCGTATTTAGGGTGTAATCTTCCCCATAAACTTCCCAAAAGAAGATAAGTCAGAATAATACCAAACATGGAAAAACAAATTCACTAACCCAAACATTAAGTGCCCATTTCACTCCCCCAAAACTGTAGGACATGTTGCTGAGTAGTTTTGCACAAGGATACTTTCTAAATCTAACTATAGGAGAAGTTACCTTGCTGGATTAACGAATGCACCCCTTCCCTTTGTAGATTATACTGCCTGATGCCCCAGTACGGTTGACACTCTCTGTTAACAGGTGACTCACTAGAATATTCTACTTCTTTATTCAAGCAGTACTAAATATTTGATGTGAACCAATTTAATATGAGGGCCAAAGAAAGAATATTGTTGTTTCTATGAAAGAAAGTTGATTAGTTTGGAAAGACTCAACAAAGATGCGTTACTACCTGAAACATGCTGTCAAATTAGGAAAAGGTGAGACAATTATAAAAAAATCGGGCAGGCTGGCTATAAAAGTCTAGGAAGATTCAGCATTCAGATTGTATCACAGTGCCTAAGATCTTACTGTACTTTAAAAAGACCCAAACTGGAAATTATAAACAATACATTGTGGGTGTGGTTTATGCAGACAGACAACATGGAAGTCTAATCAGTGGATTCATACTCAAAGAAAGGCCATGGCCTTATATTTTTAAAATTGCAAATGACTATAAATTTCTTGGTTGAAATAAAATATTTTAAGCAATGTATAATGTTTTGTGACTCCCTGCAATAACACTTTTTTGATTAACTGATAAACTATTGTCCCAAATATATCTGATAAGAAGGCTTCTGGACTTCCCTGGCGGTCCAGTGATTAAGACTCCACACTCCCAATGCAGGGGGCATGGGTTTGATCCCTGGTCGGGGAACTAAGATCCCACATGCTGCCCGGCGAGGCCAAAAAAAAAATAAAAAAAAAAAGAAGGTTTCCAACACTGGAACCACTGAACTCTAAGCAGGTCTATTTATCATCATTTTCCAGAATAAGTTTCATTTAAAGAGGAACTGGAAGAACCCAGAGACACACACATAAAAAGTTTCACACTTACTGTCAGTTCCTTCATGGTAATGTTCAAATACTGGCAAAGTAACACCTGTTAAACACAGAAACATATATGGATTCACAAACATGTCCTTGAAGTACTGTTTCTGAAGTACTGTTTCTTAACCACTGTTTCCTGTGTTTCTTTTTCAGCAAATACTCAAAAGCCAAGAGATTGCCTGGAACTGTAACTGGTTTCAATGAATGAATTTAGGAACCTTCCTTAAGTGTTCATTCCTATTCAAAAGTCAAATTATCCTTAGTAAGGGATCTGGCTGTTACAATGTTTGTTTTTTTTTTCTTTCATCTTTGAGGTATACATAATATACAAATAATTGCACATATTTAATGTATACATTTTGATGAGTATAGAAATATGCATATACCCATGATACCATCATCACAATTAAGGTAATAAACATATCCATCACCTCCAAAAGATTTGTGTCCCTTTTCCTGTGTGTATGTGTTAAGAACACTCAACATGAGATCTACTTTCTTAAGCTTTTCAGTGCACAACACCCTATTAACTGTAACTATACTACTGTACAGCAGGTCTCTAAAATGTATTTATCTTGTATAACTGTAACTTCACATCCACTGAACAATAGCTTTCCCCACCCCCATCCCCTGGCAACCACCAGTAAACAAGTTTTAACATGTAAAGCCAAACAACTTTGTCTAAGGAGAAAAGATTAATTGGGCCATCAAGATCTTGCTGTATAAACGGGTTAATTTAAAAATGTTATCTTTTCTCTGCCAAGAGTTCCAAAGGGTTGAAAAGTTACCTGCTACATTATCTTTCTTTGCTCTAATCTTCACTTGGGCTTTATTTACATTTTGGATTACTGTGGTGCTGCAGAAAAAGAAAAGGCCTTGATTTAGTTGAGTTTTTAGAGTGAGAAATAAACCAGCAGGGACCCATCAGGTGACTTCAACAAAAGTAAGATGTCATGATTATGCTTTGATGATTGTCTTCTTTCAGAAAAGAACAATCACTGCTACCAGAGGAGGGCCTCAGAGAGCAAAGTATGAACAATATTCAAACATTAGCCATAAGAATACAAAGAATGATTTTAATGTACATGGGCTGCTTAAGTTTTCAATCAGACATGTGGTGCATGGATGTGACTTTAGGGATTTTCTTTCCACTAATGTAATTTGGAGAAAACGTTCCTTCCTTCTGGGTTTGCTGTTCAAATCTGTAGGTGTGCCTAAGCAGGAGTTCAATTCCTTTACCTTGGAATCTATCTAATTTCCATCTGGCTTTGTCTGACTCCCCACCTGTTACTATCACAAAATAAAGTGTCTTCCTCAAAACCACCCTAAAACACCTTCACATACCACATACACACTATTTATTCCCGCCCTCTCATGGAAAAGTCAATGCAAATTGTTATCCTACCAACACTGGCAAAAATTAAAAGTCTACTACTTCAAAACGTCTTATGACAAAAAAAAAAAAAAGGTCGGGTTTCCCTGGTGGTGCAGTGGTTGAGAGTCCGCCTGCCCCGGTCCAGGAAGATCCCACATGCCGCGGAACAGCTGGGCCCGTGAGCCATGGCTGCTGAGCCTACTGTCCGGAGCCTGTGCTCCGCAATGGGAGAGGCCACAACAGTGAGAGGCCCGCGTACCGCAAAAAAAAAAAAAAAAAAAAGGTCTTATGCCCCTCAAGCTGTAAGACTGTCCACAGGTAATGTTCCCAGATAACACAAACTAAGAATGGAGGCATTGTGTTATTGGTAAAGAAGACTAAAATCAAAAACCCTGAAAACTTCCACTTCTGCCCCTGAGTAGTCATTTGACTTTAGGAAGGCACTAAACTTAAACTGAGAACAACAATGCTCGCCTGGTCCACCTCACAGGCTTATTTGGAGAACCAAATGACATAACCAAACATAACATATGTAAAGCAATAACTAAGCCATTTTGTACACTTTGTAAAGCACACATTGACATATGCCATAAAGTCCATGCCCTTTAAACAACCAATTCCATTCTCAAAAATTTTCCTAAGGAAATAATTCAACAGAAATTTAAAAATATATACATAAAGATGTTCATGGCACCTTTTCTAATAATCCAAATATCTGAAAATCAACCCAAAGGCCCACCATTACAGGAAAACGTTAATACATTATCATACATCTAAAGATTATGCAGCTATGTGAAAATAGGGAAAAATGTTTATGATACAATACTAAATGAAAATGGACTGTAAAATATTAAGTATTCTGTGCCTGCAACTATGTAACAGATACACGTGGGTGGTAATAAACACAAAAGTGTTAAGGTGATGGGGTTAAAAGTGTTCTTATTATTACTATATCATTTGTCTTTAATGCTTATGTATTTTTTTTAAATTAAAAGAGGCTTTTACATGAAATTATGAACATGATAGCACTTTGTTTTTCAAAACACCCCACTTAAGTGTTCTTACCTGAAGTCCCCTGCTGTGAACTTGGCCTCAGCAAGTGAAAAGGCAGCTTCTCTCATCACTTCACCCATCAACATTTTAGTCTGGAAAAGCAAAAACCAACAGCCAATAAAACCAAGTTTTTTTACAGGGAAAAATCATATCATAATCATGTTCCTTTAACAACCATCAGTATTTTACACCAGGTGTACATGTAAATATTGATTTGGTAACAATAAAATAAATATATCCAATTTTGCTTGAACAGTTTTGGTTATGGTTACTAACAATGTTGCAAAACCATGAGTTTTATAATTAAAATACTGGAACAAAGGCACTAAGAAATAGAAAACTGAATCTTTACTGAAGGGCCGACCTTATTCCTGAATGAGTCCATGCTGTTTTGCTCAAATTAATCTTTTAAATTCACTATACTGCTCTCAAAATCCTAATGGCACAGTGATTCTAAAATCTGGAATATTTAATGTTTGAGAATACACAATAATTTTTTTTGAAAGAGAAGAAAAACTGGGACAGGTGGGTAGAAAGTTACCAGACAGGCCAGAGGACAGTTATAATAAATTCTGGGGAAAGAGCATTTCGGGCATTAGAAACAGCTAATGCAAAGGTCCTAGAGGAGGATATTAGAAAAAAAGCTCCAAATGAGATCAGAGGGGCAGGCAGGGGCCAGAGCAGATCAAGTGGGGTTTGGGGGCAAGAGTAAAGAGTTTGAATCTTATTAAATGTACTTTCTGAAACTTGTTACATTTACAATGGCATTTTTACTTTTGAAAGAAAAATGTTTAATTAAAATGCCAACAGTCGTGCTGGATTTTCCATAGACACTTCTAAAATAAATACAATTCTAAGCAAACTTCACTCTACCTCTATTATCTTCTTAAGGATCTGTCGAAATCGAAGAGTTAAGGCATCAGATTTTTTCTTTAGGAGGTTTCGACCTGTCTGTGCTCCTTTTAACCGAGCCCTCATGATGGTCTGTGCCCTATGTAAATAAAGTTAAAGACATTTAAAATAAAAATACTTCCCCAATATGGTGTTAAAATTATGCGAATTCCTTGATGTCATGAGAGCAAGAATATATACCATTTGTAACTGACAGGCTTAATTGGTTTCTCAATACTGTAGATTTCCACCCTCAGTGTTCCATAAATAAGAAGTCTTTTTTATTTAAAACAGAAACAATCCTTTAATAAGAACTTAATAATTTGATAAATAAGTTAATAAATAACATTAATAATTTAATAAATTATAATAATAAATATTACTTAATTGGTTAATAATTTAATAAATTTTATTATGATTTAATAAATATTTATTAGAACTATTTTATGATACCAGCATAGTTTAAATAATTACTTGATTTGTGAGTTAAAACAGTATATGTTTCCATTAGGTATGCACTAAGAAAAAAAAATCTGTCCAATGATATATGTCAAAATTTGAAATGCATTTACCTTCAGGACCAACAATTCTACTTTAAGGGATTTATCCCCCTGATTTACTCCCACATGTACACAAAAACATGTACAAGGTCAAGAACGAGTAGTCCAGCCTTATTTATAATAGCAAAAGGGTGGGAACAAGTTAAATGTTCCACAAATCACGGTTCATCATACAACAGAATGATATGAAGCCATTAAAAAAAAAGAGGAAGGTAGATCTGCATGTGCTCCTCATATTACATTGTCTCAGTTATGCACAGTAAGGGATGAATGTGCTTATATAAAGAGAATAGTTCTAGAGAGGTTCACAGAAAGTGGTAACAGTTTCCTTTGGAAAGTGAGGTTGAGTGAAAAAGATGGATTTACTTTTTACTACTATATTCTGTTTTACCTTCTGTATTTCATACCACAATCATTTATCACTTTTTCCATTAAAAGTGTGGCATTGAAGTGTTTTGATATCATCAATTAAGACTCTACTACCAATCACTTTACTAATTTGTAAATGACTCCAGGTAACAAATGACACATATAAGTAAACACTTCTGAGAAGTGACAAGCCACTTAAATCTCCTTACCTCCCTATTTCAATCTTTTCTCATCAGAAACCCCAAAACCAAAGTCAAGAAAGCAACAGCAGAAATTGACATTTCCATTCTTGCTACCATATGCCAGATAAAATTTAATAATGAGAAAGGATAATAAGATTCAATAATCAATTGTATAACATACCTAAAGTGATTTAAGGGGACATAATTTCATATGACTGGTGTTATTACCAACTGCAAAATAGTTTTTGCTAAACTTCTGACTAAATTCTTAGATTATACTGAATCTTCTACCATAGGCCAAAGATTACTAAAATAATTCTATAGCTGGAAGGGGCTTTAGACATTATCTTAAAAGATAGGAAAACGAAGCTCAGAAAAGTGAAACGACTTTCCCACAGTCACTCGGTGAAGAAAATGCAGAGCAAGGCCTGAAACAGATTTCTGACTCCAGGGATTTAACCAAGGTTCAAACCTAGGTCCACTGTACCCCAACCATGTGCCATACTACCTCACCTATAGATTAAGGGGACATAATTCAGGTGAACAGTTCTGTCTTTGAAAAACTAGCTATCAGTGGCTGAATTTGCACTGACTAGCTTCACTGGAGGTCTAACCAAGTGAAGCTGGTTCAGCTTCCAGCCTGAGCAAGAGCTATGCACCCCAATGTACCGTGTTGTTGACACTAACCACCAGACTTTGGGCTCAAAGAGTTGAACCAAATTTAAGTCAAGCCCTAGTACTGCAAATGGCAGCAAGTTTACAGTAAAAAGGTGAACTGGTTCATAAAACTGAATTCACCACGCTAATTTTAATTTCCTCCTATATTTAATTTATTTTCTCATGAAACAGACAAATTTTAATTCCTGAGACTCAAAGAGTGACTTGCCCAAAGGCTTATAGCCAGTATGTAGGAGAACCTGGATGTGACTGACTTCTGTTGACTCCAAATCCGTCATGCCTCTTTTGCTTCCACTCTAAACTTGTTTTGCTCTCTCTGGTGCCTAAGTGGGTGACAGCCCCATTTCACAGGATAACACTGTAAGGTAGTAGTGTCTGAAACAGAAGTCACTAGTGTGTTTCCTAGCCTCGCTCTTTAAACACTTGTTATTTTACAAGTTACAGAGCTGCTTGGCCCTACAAAAAATGTTTGACCTTCAGCTAGGATGATGACTTTGCTTCCAGCTGAATCAAAAACATCTGACTACATGACAAAGTACCTGCTGATAAGCCTTGGGGAAAATACTTAGAGAAGCAGTTACTTCCTGCACCTGATTTTCCTCTCAATCGGCAAGCTGAGTGCTCTCAAATAGCAATTTTCACATTCACAAACCTATCATTCTTGTCTAAGCCCAAAGAGTGTATTTTCACCTCTTAGTCTCAAAGTAAAAACAAAACAAAACAAAATGTTAACATTCTGACTACTAGCAAAGATAAACACAGCCAGACATTAAAACTGTGAAAACAGATATTATTCAGTAACCACTGACAGCAGGGGAAAGAGCTGAGCTCCTTTCTGATTGTGCACAGGTGATTAGGCATTTTAAAATGAGCGAGGAGAGTGAGAGTGGATGCGAGTCAGAGAAAAATTCCAAAAGGTTGGGCATTGGAAATGCCATCAGGCCAGCTGTGTCTGCTAGCAGGCAATTAAGGAAGGGAGGTCAGGGGCATAGTCTCAGGTGTTGCATAGAACAAAGAGTAAATTCTGGCTGGATGAGTTTTCTCAAGCAGGCATTTTACTAGGGGCTGGAGTCATTCTAGGAACATAGCCTTAGGCTACTAGAAGCCATGCTAGAGTCTGGTGTCTCTTAGGGCAGAGGTTTGGATGGAGTCAGTCTTTAAGTGCTGGGAGTTCTACAGTCCTCACTACCCCAGGGTAGTCCTGAGCCTTATCTATTTCACAGGCACTGCCTTTCTCCACAACTGACTTACTTCCCACCTAGGACTAACAGCTATTAGAAAGTCAATAGGCAAAGGCAGAAACCAAACAAACAAAATCCCCTTCATTTCGTTAAAAGCTGTAGCCACCCAGGTAGGTACAGAAATCTAGGTTTGGGGGTTAAAATACAACTCTTATTTTAAAGCATCCTCAGATTCTCTGAGAAAAAGTCAAAATAAAGAAAAACAGCAGAACACCCCCAAAGAGATAGGACCACAATCAAAAGATCTAAGTGTCAAAGCCAAAACTGATTTTCTGCTCCTCAGTGAAAAAAAGAGGAAAAGGAAGAGGGGGAGGGGGAGAGGGCAAATAAGAACAATCCTCACCTTCCACAAGTTGTTAGGCACGTTTGAGAAAACTTAAAATTTTTCTCCTGACAAAGAATTCAGGCCCAAAGAGAAAAGGAGGCCACAACTGAACAGACTCCACGGCATGGGTTCATTTAAGTAACATTTTTTGTGGACCTTCTGTGGATTAATAATCAAGACACTTCTCATCCTGGAGAGAGCTCACAGTCCAGTGGTAAATATACATAAACAAATATGCACTTTACAATGTGATGGGTGATATTAACAGAAGTCTGAATGACATGCAACAGTGACAGACAAAAGGAGTGCCTCGGAAATTCAGGTCTAGCTTCCCACCACATGTGACATTTCAGGGGATCTTGGAAAATGAGTATGGGTATCCAAGATCGAACCTGACGCCCACTTTAGGGCGATTCGATTCAACACCCAAATTGGTTTAGAAGGCTGCTTCCCACCGCAGTAGACTTCTCTTCTCAAAGCATTTATCAGGGCTTCCCTGGTGGCGCAGTGGTTGAGAGTCCGCCTGCCGATGCAGGGGACGCGGGTTCGTGCCCCGGTCCGAGAAGATCCCACACGCCGCGGAGCGGCTGGGCCCGTGAGCCATGGCCGCTGAGCCTGCGCGTCCGGAGCCTGTGCCCCACAACGGGAGAGGCCACAACAGTGAGAAGCCCGCGTACCGCAAAAAAAAAACAAAAAACAAGCATTTATCAAACTTCGTCCGCTTGTCTATCCCTCCACTAAACTGTGAGCCCTGTTAGGGCAAGAGTGGCGACGATTCATAGTTATATAAATCCAGTGTCCGGATCAATAAGGGAATATGGAATGAATGGCTCGATTAATGACTAAAGTCAGCTGATCTCTACAAAAGCCAGCAGGCCGGGCGCCTGTTCTCACGGGCTGGACTTGCCCTGTCCAGTCTGGTTCACTCAGAGGAATGTGTAAGGGGCCCCTCAGGGAGCCTCGCCCTGGACTCACGAGAAGAGACTGGAGAGAGCTCAGGTCGGCCCAGGAAACAAGGAGCCCCGCTGCTGGTCCAGGGTATGTAGGGACAGCGGCTCGGGCAGGTCTTCCTGAACACCTGTTCGTTCCATTCTTTTACTTACATTCTCGAGGGAAAGATTTCAATTCGGTCTTTGGCCGACATTCTGACGATGTCTGTTCGGCCCGGGTCCCTGGCCGGACAATCGTGGCTGCAACAAGCCCACCCACTGAGTCTAGCGCTACCTGAGTCAGCTGGTTGTGTCCCGTGACCCCCTGGCGTTGCTAAGAGGCAGCCAAGATACGCCTTCTTAACTTCCGCTTCCTGTCGGTAGGGGTTGGGGGTAGGGGTGTGGGGAAGGCGACAGGAAGAAGGCGATGCCCGGATGTTGAGGCGCGCGCACCCCGGAACCGCCTCTCATTTCCGGTTCGTCTTCTAGCCCCCCCCCCCCCCGCCCCGCCCTCCCCCCCCCCCCCAGTCTGCAGCTCCCAGGCGGCTGCGCAGGGCGAGGCGAAAGAACAGGGAAGAGTACACTCCTTCTCTTCCTCCACTTTTCATTTTTGGTCACAGCGCCACCTCATGGTTGACTAAAGATTTCAGAGAGGATTTATTTTTCAGGGACAAGGAATCAGAGTCCTCCCTCTTACCTGCGCCTTGAAGGTTACTTAGCGAAAGCTAAAGACAGTGAGAAAACGTACTTTTCAGGTCCTCCTAAGGTCCACATTCTTCTTTGTTCTCGGAGGACCTGGACTCCATGGTCAGTGACGAAGAGGGGCCTCCATCCTGTTGGCGCTTGCGTGCTGCGAGGTGGTTCCGCATGCGCGGTGGGGTCGAGCGAAGCGCACGCTGAGGAGAGTCGGCGGCTGCTACGGGTGCATCAAGTCTGGTCTCTCCGATTGAAGAGCGTGGCGCCGGACACCAGTGCGGGATTCACACACATACCTCAGGTGACTAGTCGCCCCGATCGGTTTCTCCAGGAATTCACTTTGCTTGTGTCCAGTGACATGGGTGATCGATAGAGGGTAGGCCCCGGGCTAACACCCCCTCCTTCTCCCGTCCCTGCGCGGGAAGTGTCTGCACACAGCTGCCACCGCCCGCCGGCTCCGTGTCGGTCTCCCCGTGTAGCAGAGGTGTCATGGTGCGAACGGAGGCCTCTCGTGAAGGGAGGCGGGCCGAGTGACTGAACAGCCCTTTCAGTGTGCTTCAAGTGGGGACGCCGTGAGGTGGGGCGGCCTTGGGAGAATGCCGTGACGCCCCCGCCCCGGGACGCGAACACTTTGCCCTTTCCGGGCCTGAGAGTTCCATCCTTTTTTTCTTTTTTTTTCCTTCCGCCCCAGCAAATACTCTCAATTGTAACCAGACCTGGCACTTCAAGGAACCCGTTGATTGGGCCACGATATTGACAAGAGTTGGGTTAAAAAAAAGATCCAAGTTTGTTCATCTGATAAGTGATAGTAAAAAAATCGAAGCTGCTTTCGCCCTGTGTTGCTGGAGTGGTGCGTTTCTGGAGAGTGAGTCGCTCCTTAAGATGGCACTAAAAGATCCTATTGAAGAATTTATTACTTTTCGTATCGGTTTGCCGTGTTTCAGCACCGATGAGAATAGACTTGTAGAAATACGCGCTGTGATCTTACGGTTAAGCAGAACTAAAACACATAAGATACGGGAATTTCAGGTCCCTTTTGTCAGCGCCCCAAACTTAGGCTACTTTAACGTTCATTAACAAGAAACATTGTTTCTTGGGGAAAAGGTGTAGCAAAGAAGTCTTGTTTTTTCTACCGATTTAAGCTGTTATCCAAGGGGAAAAAACCTTGTAACTCTGTGTCTTTCAACAGTTTGGAATTATTTACATAGAGCTTTACTGCCTCTTCTCAGTTCATTGGCTGCCACATGACAGTTAGCGATTCTCAAAACATCTCAAAAAGATGCACAGTAATGTTTTTAGAGATGGGTGCTTCCTATTTCAATGACAGTGAACTAGTTTAAAAGCTTTATTTGTGTAGCATTTATGTAGTAAAAACGAGCATTCAGAACGTAACTAAGTGTTAGGGCCGAATCAGAATGATCACGGGAGTTGCCTCTATCACATCATACTTTACTTTGGAAACGAATGTGGACTTCTGTATCCATTATGGCGACTTGACCATGCAGTGGTTTAAGAAGTCCTGCCTACTGTTTGACCAGGCAAAATTACTGACATTGCAGGGTATTTGAAATTATCTTGGAATTCAGTTCATGTATTTTGAAAGATGTGTGTTCTTTACTGGAGAACACATACTGTATTGTAGTACTCTGACATATTGAGGCTTTGTGGGTTAAACTCTGGAGTCAATGTCAGATGACCTGGATTTAGCTCCTGTTGTACTTAGTAAGCATTTGTCTTTGAGGAAGTCATTTAATACTTTATTTTAATAATAATTGTTTAATGAATTAAGTTACAAAATGGAATTGATACCTCCTTTGCCTTTTAATAGCTTATATTTGTATAGCACATTACACTTTCCAAATTTTATCACATGTATATTATTTCATTTGATACCCGCCACAAACCGGTGAAGTACATGGCACACACTAGAAACTACAGTTAATGGGAATGCATTTCCCAAGCAGCCACAGCTAGTAAGTAGGAGAGCGAAGTCTAGAACTATTCCCAAAGTCAGGCTATGCTACTTGCCTGACTTGAGGACCCTATTGAGGGCAAAATAAAATAAGTCGAAGTGCTTTGAAAATTATGTAAAAGGGCTGATAGATACTTGATGTGTGACTCCTATTTTCCTGACTGATTTTTTTCAAAGTTAGTGTTATTAGCATAATATTTCCATAAATAAGGAGATAGGTTCAAAATCTGTTAACCATTATGCAGGTTCTTTTGCAAAGTAGATTTTTTTTATACTCCATTACTTGTCTTTTACTGGGAATGACATACCATTAGCAGTATTCCTTTATTTACACCGTCTATTGCAAAGAGACTTGTACCTCCTGAAGCATTAGCATCCATATCTCCCTTCAGGATTCTTTTACACGATTGCCTATGTTCTTTTACAATTGAATTAAGTCTTGCTTCTCCAAAATTATTGGCTTTACTATTTGAAGAAACTTGGTGAGTAAAAGCGGTTAGCACCTGTTAAATCTCTTAAAACTGTTTCATACATTTCCATAACGTTTATTTTTATATCCAGTTTGAAACTTTTTCAGCTCTCAAATTTTAGTACTTTACATGCAGATATTTGACAACAGTTGTCCAAGAAAAAAAAAAGCCCTGTTTAAAAATGAAACAACCAGCTCAGCTGTTTCTTGGTGGGTAATTGAATGTCTGCTTCCCTTTATTTGCTAAATCCCTGTTTTGTCAGGCTTCAAAGAGAAATACATCTCTGCCACTATTATTAATATGCAGCTTTATTTTTTGTTATACGGGATAGGTTAATACTAATAGTTTGCACTAATTTATAGTTTATGTTCCAGCACTGAATATGTACATTGATAGTGCTTTTTGTTTAAGATGTTTTACTGATTGTCATGTATTTATCAGTGATATTGAGAGAAAATATAGCCTGACGTATAAGACACAAACTATGGATTCAAACTTCATAGGTTCAGATTTTGACTGTCACTTGTTAGCAGTATATGACAAAACAAGATGCTTAACCCATGCTTCATGTTTTTCATCTATAAAATGGGGAAGACTAGGAGGAAAGTGATACCTCAGGGAGATAGGCAGTGGCCAGATAATATAGGACCCTGTAGGTAGTGGAAAAATGTATAAATCAGTGGGTAAGCCACTAGGAAGAAACATGTGGGTGCAGGTAGCAAGTTCTCAAACTGCTCTGAAGCAGAACTCTGGTGTTCTATGAGCTGGATGTAGGTGTTCTGTCTTTAAGATAAGTAATGACAGTCTTATTTCCCAATTAATATGAAAAAAAATAAGTTAGTAGGTGAAGTTTCACAAATTTTTCATAGGACCTTAGGTCTTATTATTGCCTGTCTTCTGAGCTTTGACAATAGTAAGTTAGTTAAGGTTAGCAGAAAAACATGAAAATTATCAACTATGATTAATTTGAAAGCTTCCTTTTAAAAATGTGTTTCTACATATGGTATGATTTTAGGCCTGTGGGTCATAATACGAGTGGTGTTGAAAATAGGTTGGGTGGATCAAAGGGAGTAGTTTTAAATATATTTAATGTGTGGAGGTTAAGAGAAACTTGAACTTTATAGTAGAGGGAATCTATAAAGCTGTTCTCGAGCTTGGGTATAACTATTCAACAAAAGAGAAGAATATTTGGGAGTAATGGGAAAAGTGGAAGCTAAAAATTATGGTAGTTGTGAATTAAATTCAAGTTTGTTTTAAGAGGAAAAAAATTCAGATTACTGTCTTTTGTGATTAATAAATTTTTTGTTTTTGTCTTGACATGTGATACTATAATTTTGGCTATAATAAATAATAGAGTACATCATTTGATATATGGTTAGGGTTAGGATTTAATTTGTTGGAAGAGTCTTCCCTTCATGTAGCAGGCGGTAACATATCCAGTCTTAGCTGACTTGGAGGAAGAATAGCTTTAGTTTTTCTGACAGGTTTATAATAGTAGTGATGCTTCCTATCATTTGTTATTTCTTAAAGTATTAAAATAATATTTTACTCTTAAGGTATACCTTTAATCCTTCAGTGTCAGGACTTTGTAAATGGTCGTTATTTTTTATGATTCCTCTGAAACTGATGGTAGAGAATCACGCAAGCCTTACAAAAATGTGGAGCAAAATAAAAATTAAAGCTTGGTTCCAGAACATTCCTCTGTTTTCTGGTACCATTTAAGAAGTTTAAAGAGGGGAGAAAACCAATAACTTCTTCCAGTGGCAAGATGTGGAAAATTGACATTTTAACATTTTGACCTTAACTGAACACTTACTTGATTCTTTTGTTCAGATTGCAGAATGCCGGGTCTAAGTTGTAGATTTTATCAGCACAAATTTCCTGAGGTGGATGACGTAGTGATGGTGAATGTAAGGTCCATTGCTGAAATGGGAGCTTATGTCAGCTTGCTGGAATACAACAACATCGAAGGCATGATTCTTCTGAGTGAGTTGTCCAGAAGGCGTATCCGTTCTATAAACAAACTCATCCGAATTGGCAGGAATGAATGTGTGGTTGTTATCAGAGTGGACAAAGAAAAAGGTAAATGAGAAAAAGATTTAAAATAATTTATATTTAAAAAATTTATATTTACTTATTAAATATAAGTTTATATTTAATATATAAGTATTCATATATTAAATAATTTATATCTGGAAATTTTTGATTTAAAATGATTTATTTTAAAATATATTTTTTGTAAATTGCCTACTGAAGTAAAAAAGAAAAAGAAAAAAAAACACCTCCTTTTGTCTTTAAACTCTTTTACATACAGAGTTGTTAGAGAAGGGTGCTAGTTAACCATCTAAACAAGACCTTTTAAGTTAGTAGTGTTTTGGGGGTTTTTTGGTGGTTTTTTTTTTTTTAAATTTTATTTATTTATTTTGGCTAAGTTGGGTCTTTGTTGCTGTGCACGGGCTTTCTCTAGTTGCGGCGAGCGGGGGCTACTCTTCGTTGCAGTGCATGGGCTTCTCATTGCGGTGGCTTTTCTTGTTGCAGAGCATGGGCTCTAGGCATGCAGGCTTCAGTAGTTGTGGCTCGTGGGCTCTAGAGTGCAGGCTCAGTTGTGGCGCATGGGCTTAGTTGCTCCGTGGCATGTGGGATCTCCCCGGACCATGGCTCGAACCTGTGTCCCCTGCATTGGCAGGCAGATTCTTAACCACCACGCCACCAGGGAAGCCCAGTAGTGGTTTAATTAGTACATCCCAGGACTAGTTTTTGTGAGCCAAGTAACTTGAATTTTATTCCCAGAGGTTATCGGGATCTTGATAATTGACTCATTGCCAAACTAACCAAACTCAGAGAGACAAATAAGCAAACCAGAGTACTAGTTCATTCATATTTGTCAGGTGCCTTTTTATTGATTTAGAGTTAGATTAGTAATCAGGTTATTGAATAAGTGATGGAAATTGGGCAAAGGTAAGTGGATTTTAGGAATATTTTTTATGTCTTTAAAAAAGCAGTATACTGCAGACACACACCCAAAACCCAATATTGTATGTCTCTGATAATCAGAATGTTTGTGACCCCCAGATCCTATGGGATCTTTCTGGCAGAGATGAATAGGTATTCATTTATTTACTCTTTGGGTGCCCCTTCTTTGGACCCCATGTAAATCTTCACCTTTGTGAACACAATTTTTCTAAATATATTGTATAATACCATTGAGTAGGTTTTGTCTTCAACTGGCTTAATATAGTTAAGATAATTTGTTTTAGTCATCTTACTATAGTTTGTTAGATTTTAGTTTCAGGCAAGTGGTTACCATCATGCTTAAAAGACCAATCAGTCACCCTGACTGAGCTTGGCTTTCTGAATCTCCTCAGCCACCTAGTTAATTGATACTTCTGCAAATGAATAATTTTATACATAACTGACTTCTTTTCTGATTATAATCTTAGACAATAAACTTTCGAGGCAGCTTGTATTACCCCTTAGGTGGTGCTACCACTTAGCACATTGATTATTCTAAATGCTTTGATATGACTTACTTGTGCCACCCTCCCCAGCTTCCATTTTTTAAACTGCTTGAAGACTGAGATTATTCCTTAAACTTGTGTTTCGTTGTTGCTCCAGTAGGACCTCGAATGGTGTCTTATCTTATATTGCTTTCCTATTATATGAAATATATACACAAAAAGGAATCAAATCCATTTTCAACTGCCGTCAGAAAAAGTGAAAGGGTAAACTTGTATAAGTACAGTATTTACATGTAAAAATTTATTTTCATAATAGCATTGTTTTTACAGTGTTAATTAAAAACAAGAAACAACAATCTAAATTGTGGTTATATAAATCATGACACAACCAATCAAGGCAATTTTATACAGAATGGGATCTGAATATTCTGATATGAAAAGATCTCCAGGGTAAGATAAGAAAAAAGGCAAAGTGCAGAAGATCTATAGAAGGGATCCTTTCTGTTACTAGAAGATTAAGTCCTATTGGATAAACCATTCATCATAACTGCTATAAACCCTAAACAAGTATCTGAACAGGTGGTAAAAATTACTCAAGGAGAGTGGGAGCAACCAAAAGCAGGCTGAAACTGAAGGCAGGTTGACACTTGGAAGAAAGGAACTGCACTGGATAAATTTTACAGTTTTTTGACTGAATGCATGTTACAGACAACTTCCAAGCAGGGCATTGAAAATTCTAGGGGAAAACCTACAGTCTTAATGGCTTGAGAGCCAGAGATGAGAGTTCTGGACAACCACAACAGTTGGAAAGTAGTGATAGGGATTAGAGAAAGGAGAGACACAGAGGGAGAGCCCCCAAGTTTATATATAAATTCTGCTGAAATCTCTGGCCAGCCCATGAAACTAGTAATATACAGGGTAGACTGCAGCCCAATAGGGTAAAAATCTAAACAAATTTTGTTTGCTTTCCATCTGGGGAGACAGAGCTTATAGTTTTGAATTCAAACAAGCTAACTGCTAAAACAAAAATTCAGTATCCTTGGGAATTCCCTGTCAGCCCAGTGGTTGGGATGCCTCACTTTCACTGCTGAGGGCGTGGGTTCAATCCCTGATTGGGGAAATGCAAGCCGTGCGGATTAGCCAGAAAAAAAAAAAAAAGAAAAAATTCAGTGTCCCTAAGAGGAACCTAAAGGAATTCACAATGTGCCACATATATTTCCTAATGTCAAGGATACAACTCAAATTGCTAAATAGTTGAAGAAACAGGAAAATATGACCCATACAAAAAAGGTAATCAATGGAGACTGACCTGGAGATCACCCTAATGTTGGAATTAGCAGATAAGCATTTTAAAGTAAATGTTATAACTGCTCAAAGATATTAGGAAAATATGCTTAATAGTGAATGAACAAAATGAAATCTCAGTAGAGAAATGAGAAACTCTCATAAAGAACTAAATATAAATTATAGAAATGAAAAATATAATATCTAAAAAATTCACTGGATGGGCTAACAGCAGATAAAAGGTAACAGAAGGCTCCTTGAAATTTGAAGGTAGTTCATTTAAAAAGAACCAATCTGAAGAACTGAGAAAAAAAAAAAAAACCTGTCAACTATCAAAAGATCTATTCCAAAAGAAGGGGAGAAAAAGAAAGAACAGAAAATATATTTGAAGAAACCATGGCCAGAAGTTTCCCATATTTGCTGGGGAAGAAAAATGTTTATATATTAGAGAAGCTCAGCAAACCTGAAGCAGGATAAATACTAAGACCACATTTAGGCATACCAAACTATTGAAAAACAGAGAAAATCTTCAACGTAGCCAGAGGAAAATGATGTTATTTGTAGGGGAACAGTAATACAAATTACTGTGGCATTCTTATTGGAAATAATGAAGGTCAGAGCATTGAATGATATCTGTAAAACACTGAAAGAACACTGTCAAACCAGAATTCTGTATTTGAAGAAAATATTCAACAACAAAAATCAAATGAAAACATTTTCAGGTAAATAGAAACTAGGGGAATTTATTACCAGGTAAGACCTACATTATAAGAGATGGTAAAGGAAGTTGTTCAGGCTGAAGAACTGTGATGGCTGAAATGGAAAATATGTGGGTAAACGTAAAAAACCATTTTCTCCCTCTTTATTCTTTTTTTTTTAAATGGGGGTGTAGTTGATTTACAATGTCGTGTTAGTTTCCAGTGTACAGCAAAGTGAATCAGTTATATACATATATCCACTCTTTTTTTAGATTCTTTTCCCATGTAGGCCATTACAGAGTATTGAGTAGAGTTCCCTGTGCTATACAGTAGGTCCTTATTAGTGATCCATTCTATATATATAGTAGTGTGTGTATGTCAATCCCAATCTTCCAATTTATCCCTCCCCCCACCATCCCCTGGTAAACATAAGTTTGTTTCTACATCTGTAACTCTGTTTCTGTTTTGTAGATAAGTTAGTTTGTACCCTTTTTTTAGATTCTACATATAAGTGATGTCATGATGTTTGTCTTTCTCTGTCTGACTTACGTCACTCAGTATGACAGTCTCTCCATCCACATTGCTGCAAATGGCGTTATTTTGTTCTTTTTTATGGCTGAGTAATATTCCATTGTATGTATGTACCACATCTTCTTAATCTGTTCCTCTGTTGATGGACATTTAGTTGCTTCCATATCCTGGCTATTGTAAATAGTGCTGCAGTGAGCATTGGGGAGCTCCCTCATAATTCTTTAAAATACATGTAACTACTTGTCTCATTGTGTACCCATGGGCCTTTTATTTATGGAGGTGACTGGTGACATGGAGAGGCCAATGCCATTGAAAGAACATTTTTATTATTAAAGTTTCCCAAGAGATGGGAACCCAGCATGCCATGCAAAGCCACATGAGGAAGCACCGGTTTTGATCAGGAGATAGAAGGAGCAAGGGGAAAGCCTAGGCCAGAGCTTTTATTGAGGTTTCCATGACAAAGGCAAGGCAGGTCGGCATAAACAGTTTAGGGTTGGCTCATTTGAATAGTTTGGGCAGGGCTTGGTGCATTGGGGCTGTCCCTAGTTGTCTGGTACCTGGCTCTATGCCGGTTTAGGGCATGGGATAATATTGGCCTGCTGTGTGGAACTTTGATGAGATGATTGGAGGTATGGGCTCTAGATTGGTTGATTTGCATGTAAAAGGCTGCTCCCACTGAGACCTTTGCCAACTCTAAGAATTGTCTAGTGCCAGGCAGGGAAGTCTCTTCCCCAGTCAGCCAGGCCACAAATGTCAGAGCATCAAGAATACAGAAAATATAGTTAATGCAGTTGACCCTGTGATGAATGGATGCCAGATAGACAAATACAGTGTCTTTTGGCTTTAGCTCTCATTTGGATAATTGAAAATTATCCCCTCCACTAAGGTAATAGAATATGCAGTTACACGATGATAAAAATTCATTTCTGAAAACAAAAATCTCTTACCTTGTACTTTTTATGCAGTATTTTGTTGATACGATTTTAGTGGGGAATAAGTGTAGGTATGCCAACCCAACAATCTGGTGGTAAAAATTGTCACAGTGATTCTTTGGCACTTAGACAGAGATAATTTTTTCAAATTTTTCTCATATAGGATATATTGATTTGTCAAAAAGAAGAGTTTCTCCAGAGGAAGCAATCAAATGTGAAGATAAATTTACCAAATCCAAAACTGTAAGTTGATTTTTTAATCAAATTAGTCCACTATTTGATGTGTTTAATAAATAATCTGCATGGTGTGTTCCTGGCAGAAACAAAACCTACATTTTCTGTAACAGTATTACCATTTCTCATTCTGTGTTACATAGAAAAACAATTTGAAGACTTTATTTCAAAAGAGTATGACTTCAGTGTTCTTGTCTCATGATGTTACTACCTTAAAGCATTGCTTGATGTGTAATATTTTCAAACCAGTACTGGACCATTAGTGTTTTTAAGGTATTTTAGGTTAAATTAACTATGGGTGATTTCAGCTGATTGGGCTTGTCGCAGCATGTAGTTTTTGATTTTCAGCTGTGTTCTGGGATAAGG